>NW_028261384.1:84782419-84938669 GCF_051295495.1 Thamnophis sirtalis | reverse complement strand
AGGCCATTTTTCTACAAAATATACAATTGAATCATTGCTTTGTGTAGCAAGAAATATATCAGGACTTTTCCTCCAGAATTACTTCAGGTCCTATAGAGTTTATTAAAAAAGCCAGTAAGGACAGTTTAGATACAGAATGCTACATCCAGGAGTCTTCTGAATGTTGAATGCTCTTCAGACTATTGGCTCATGGCCATGGAATCTTTTTCGTTTCATAATAGTGTCCCTAGACATGTGATGGAGAGTAAGGTATCTGTCACTTGCAAAGTTTAGAATGTTTATCAAACTCTTTACTCTGTGGCAGTCAATATTATCTAGAATGCTATGAGCAGCAACAACAGCTATCAATCAACAGTCACTGTTATTTCCCATCATAGACTCATTTCTGCAGAAAACAAATGCAAGATCTTTTCAGTTACTAGGTATTTCCAAAGTTTTTACTGTCTGAAGTCTGAAATGGGTCAGCAAGAATATTGGAATAGGGAAGGTTCTAAATCAGATGAAGAATGTCAAGTTATTTGGTTAGCTTTGAATCTCTGTGGATAAGGAGTCATTGAAACTATAATTCATGTCCTGCTGTATTGCATCTTCTATAAGGACTCACAGACTCAATTTGAACAAATAAAGGAAAATATTTGTAGCTCAGGGTTGACATGAGAAGTTCTTGGTGCTCCCGGAGCTTGCTTGTTTTATTACCCAAGCTAGTAATCGTCAGTGCTATAAGCTCCATTTCACAGAGTGATTAACTCTGTTTCAAAGCACCCCATGTGCAACCAGATGAAGCTTTGTCTCCCTCTGGGCAAAAAGTGTTTAGGCACCTATGGGGCGTTTGGGAAGGGAGTGATTTGCTCCATTCCCAAGCATCCCATAGGCACCCAAACACTTTTCGCTTGAATGGAGAAATGACAGAGACTGGAAGCTTCATCTGTTTGCAAATGGGGCAATTAGTTCCATTTCAAAGTGCCCCTTTTGCAAGCAGAGAAAGCTTCCAGTCTCCCTCTGGGCAAAAAGTGCATGGGAGAACCAGACGGAGGCTGAGACCTGGGGGCGGGGAGGCAGGCAATCCCAATGCACTGTCCACTCTGTCCCACCATCTCTCGGCTTGCCCTCAGCAAAAAGTATTTAGCAATAGCAATAGCAATAGCAGTTAGACTTATATACCGCTTCATAGGGCTTTCAGCCCTCTCTAAGCGGTTTACAGAGTCAGCATATCGCCCCCACAATCTGGGACCTCATTTTACCCACCTCGGAAGGATGGAAAGCTGAGTCAACCCTGAGCCAGTGAGATTTGAACCGCTGAACTGCAGATAACAGTCAGCTGAAGTGGCCTGCAGTACTACACTCTACCCACTGTGCCACCTCGGCTCCTATGGGGCGTTTGGGAAGGGAGTGATTTGCTCCATTCCAAAGCACCCCATAGGCACCCAAACACTTTTCGCTTGAATGGGGAAATGACAGAGACTGGAAACTTCATCTGTTTGCAAATGGGGCAATTAGTTCCATTTCAAAGTGCCCCTTTTGCAAGCAGAGAAAGCTTCTGGTCTCCCTCTGGGCAAAAAGTGCATGGGCGAACCAGACGGAGGCTGAGCCCTGGGGGCGGGGAGGCAGGCAATCCCAATGCACTGTCCACTCTGTCCCACCATCTCTCGGCTTGCCCACAGGCGAAGGGAGAGCAGATGGCATACAGGAGGAGGCCCTGGGAAGGCTGGAGCCGGGAAATGACGCGTTCCCTGGCCAAGGCGAACAACAAGCGGATGGAACTTCCGGGGCCTCAGAATGATGCGCCCCTGGCCCCCATCCCCAACCCAAGGCAAAGGGCAAGCGGGTGGCATGCTTACCTTTGGTGAGCTGAGCAGAGCGGATGAGGTGCAGAGGCCACTGGCGAGGCGATTAGCTGGGCCGCATGGTGAAGGCAACCTATAGGACTGGGATGGACAGGTTGAGCGTTAAGTGGGAGGGTGGGGCAAAGAGACAGGCAGGGGCAGGGGCAGACAGAGATATTTACCGGTTTGACGAACCAGTCAAAATTTCCGCTACTGGTTCACCCGAACTGGTCCAAACCAACTAAATACCCCCGCTGGTCCTATGTTGGCTACTTTCTAATAACATAATGTTAATTGTAAGTATTCAGAGTCAGTACTTGAGAATAATAAAGAAAAACCTGCAGAGACTTTTGCAAATAGTTCAAATTTGTATTCTATTCAAGTGAAACAATTTCAAAAAGTGCTATAAAACTGGGCACAAAGGTTTCAAAATTGCTTTGTCATGTCTTTGTGCTTGGCAGGAAAGGCATTATCCAGGAAAATATAAATTGCATAGATAGTTTAATTTGGTAAGTAAAATGAATATAGTTGGGGGATGGGGAGGAAAATCATCCTGCATGCTTATAGAACATTCATGATACATTTTTCTCTCTCAGATGTAAGACTTGGAAAATAAAATTTGGAGCCCTGTCATTAAGTACCAACCATTGGTCTCTCTACCTGTTCGAAAAGCACTGTTAGTGCTTTCTGTCCGTGATCTATTTAGATTAATACTGTCTGGGCCTGGTTAGGCAATTTCTTGCTATTTAGAATGAATGACTCCCACATTCCCTTGCCATTGACTGGTCTGAGTGGTTTGACAGGAATTTAAAGTTTAAAGTATCTGGCAATTGCCTAGGTGCATTTCTGTGCAGAAAATAACTAGGTTTCATTCAGAGATTTTAATAGCATTATGACTGGAGATGCTAAGTATTGAACTTCGCTTTCTGTTTGCAAGGTAGCATTCTACCACTGGACTACAGCCCAATTTTTCCCCACAATGCTGGAAAATCAACCTATCATCAATGCTGCTGCGAATATATTTTAGGAATCTTAAAAGCCCATCCAGTGAGTCACCCAGGAATATATTTTAATTTGGACTTGTGAGGTTCCAAAAATGTGATCACTATACTACATTGTGTTTTTGCTGTCCATGGAAGGAAATCTAATCTGTGCAAATATGAAGAGGCGACGTTTCTCTCCATCAATAGGAGGTCAGAGTTTAAAAGAAATTCAAAGTGTGGTTGCTGTGCTCAGCTTTTAATACTGCAGTGTTCAGAGTTCAGGAAGTCTTGTGACAAGATCAGCCTTAAGATCAGAGGCTTATTGTCTCCATTCTACCCCTATTCCACAGGCCAATGCAGCTTTTGTCCTTGGTCTCCTGAGCCTCTGTGACCCTATTCAGACAACTCATCCATCTCAATGAAATACGTGGTGTTCGAGTACCAATGGTATTAGTTTGTGTTTTGCTTTATGAAGGAAAGGAGTTGTAACATCCTGGGGCTCTAGCTGTAGCTACTGGTAAGTGGGCTTCAGAAGAAATGAAATAAAGGGATAGAAAGAAGAAAGGGAGTTGTAATGTAATAAGAAATTTAACACTTTGCTAAGCATTGTGGAGAATCAAGTTCCCAGGAATTTTGGAGAAGTCATTGGAAGTATGTTTACACATATCCAAATCTAGGCCAGTAGGGACATTTGGTGTGGTGAAACAATTTTATTATTGGTTGGATTGTGGGATATGTGCCACTTTTCGCCTTCCACATTGAAATCTACTAGATGCTGTCTTTTTTTCTCCAGTACTCTGGTGAGCAGCAAAGTATTTAACTTCCTAAGCCCTCCTTCCTCCTTGTTCTTCATGATGGTAACCACTAATTGCAAATTACCCACCCCACACAATATCTCAGCCTTACTTTGAAGCAGATTTTCAACACTGGTCAGAAAATCATCAGCATTTAAATCATTCATACACCTCCTATGAGAAAAGAGAGGATGGTTTAACCCCTCTGCATCCAACTGGAGTTGAACAAAATCATTTGGGCCGATGTTCATAGCTACATTATTCAAAAGAATCTGTAACACATTATGAATGGCCTCTATAGCAACTACAAAAGATCGGATTTGGTCAAGATTAACAAATCTGTATCACTGATAGTATTCCACAGCTCTAAAATTCTGGATTTTTCCCATGCCTGCACCATATCCAGATAAACATTGTTCACATTTTGAGAGTTTACAGAGCTAGGATCTTGTAGCTGGGACATAGAATGGTGTGTATCTTTTTCTGGTTGAGAGACAATCATAGAATCACAACTAACACTGTCTGCTGGGGATTCAGGAAGTCCGGCGCCATGCATTTTTGCTTTTTTGCAGGACGGCTCTGATTAAACAAACAAGCAAAGAAACAAAAAAGTTATCACCAATATTCCTAATAAACACGCACGCACGCACGCACGCGCACACACACACACACACACACACATATACACACATTTAGTTTCTAAAAAATAATACTAATAGAGTTATAGTTGGATAAAATGCTAGATATTACACCTAATGGTGTTCGTGCTGTGTGGCTTGTGGAAGGCTGAGGAATCATGTTATGCTGGGACCCCTGGGGTTCTGCAGGAATAGTGAGATCCACGAATGCCTGATCATCCACCCATTCTGGAGGAAAAGAAACCCCCCTCCAATAGTCAGAATTGTTGCAGAATGTTTATGAATCTAAATATATGAAAGTATGAAAGATAAATACCTTCATATGCCCTCAAACATTCTGAGTCTGTCAATTCATTCTAGTGAAAAAACCAAACAAACAGTCAAACAAACAAGCAAGAAAGCAAGAATGTTATAAACACTTTTTACATCTAACAAGGGGTCAGTGCATCAAAAAAAAAAGCCATACATCTACTTACAATTGTAACACCCATCAAACATTCTGAGTCTGTCAATTCATACTAGTGGGGAAAAAAATTCAATCAAACAAATATGCAAGCAGGCAGACAAGAACTCTATAAAAACCATTTTGCATCTAAGTGTTTCAAAATTAGGCATAAAATTACTTACAATAGTAGATTCCATTCTGAATAGGGGCCTTCTTAGCAGTTCAAATTGCTCCAGAGGTATGGTTATGCCAGAAACCAGTAAACATGACTAAACATGTATAGTCTCCTACTTTTATACATCTTAGTGATGTCACAAATTAATCACATCAGAAAAGGGGAGTTCTTCACACCTTTTGCAAAAACTGACCAGCCCCCCCAACCAGCATAGGAAATCCCGAATGAATAATATCACATGATAAATAGTATCTCTGTGTTTAACATCTGACAAGTTTAAACAGAAAGATCAGCAAAAGAAAAAAACATAAATTAATCACATCAGAGTCGATGAGTTCTTCACACCTTTTGCAAACACTGACCAGGCCCCCCAACCAGCATAGGAAATCCCAAATGAATAATATCACATGAGCTTTAATTAAATAGTATCTCTGTGTTTAACAGCTGACAAGTTTAAACAGAAGGATCAGCAAAAGAAAAAACATAATACATCTTTTATATGTTTTGTAAAGGACATTTTATTATAAATTTCATAGCTTTAACAGTTTCTTGTAATTAATTTCTGTTACATTCTGGCATATGATCCTCTTCAGAGCCAATGGCAATTCAGCTTCAATCTTTGACATTAATGACAGTGGTTTATGACTCTTCTCGATACACTGTATGAATGTCTTGAGATCGTCAAGTGTATCCCAGGTGAAATATAATTTATTCACTTTGTCAGTAATACTGATGATGACCCAGAGAACATGCGGCATAGAAAGCCGAATACATAAGCTGTTAATAAGTTCTGTTTCATTGTTTCCATCCACATTATCTTCTGATTTTAAACATCCCATTAAACAATGATGTATTATTTTAATAACACACGCTTTCAGAACCTGTGGCATGCTGACATTTTGAGGCTCCACCGTTTCTAAAACAGGAAATAAGGTAGAATTAGATTGGGGTGTTTCAACTAATCAAAATACTGTTTTCTTAATTTTTATATTGACTTACCATTTGATATTTTGCAGAATCTGCAATAACAAAGCTTTATATGTTCATTCTCTTCAATGAAGCCAAGTCTTTTTCTTATTCTACGCCCATGCTTGGGAGGTTTGGGGGTCAAATTTATATCAAAAAAATCCCCTTCTGAGGTTGCCATACAGGGTTTGTTGCATTCTGGTGGCAGGGGTCTTGTGTCAGAGCATTCGATGCTGGCTTTTGCTGTTGTTTTTAAAACATATTTGGAATCAGAGGTTGCCATCTTCAAGAGACTGCTGAAATTAAGGCAAACTAACCAGCTCTTGTAATGACAAGTGTGCCTTGCGCATGCCCAGAATCACAGGGGAGGGGGTGGGTGGGGCGGGTAAGACATGTCTGGGCATGTCCCACACATGTCTCTTGCGCATGCCCAGAATCACAGAGGAGTGGGGTGGGTGGGCGAGTAAGGCATGTCAGGGCATATCCCAGGCATGAATAAACAGGCTTATCCACTGCATGCAACCTGGCGGGGTTGCCTATTGTGAACATTTTAATTCCTGTTAATATTCCTTGTCTTTTCCTGTTGGTGGGCTTCAATCTACCTAGAAATAAATACCATTTAGAGAAAAAAATGGTTAAATGCAGACCACATGTCTCAACAAAAATTAAAACCAATATTGCCTAGAAATAAATACCTTCTAGGGGAAAAAGTGGGTTTAAATGCAGCCCTTAGGAGATTGATTACAAATAAAAACATTTTTTATTTCACAACCCCCCCTCCCACCACCCTTGAATGTCCATAGAATTAATCTAGAGTTAAACTAATCATGTACACAGAGTCTTGGCATCTTTCTTGATGGGGTAAGTTTCAACACGTCTTATCTGAAAAATAGGGCTAGGATATTGCACAACACCTTATCTGTTAGGGCTACTCATCATGATGGGCTTAGGCCATTACACATATCCGGCTAGAGTTATGATCTTGTGAAACCTGCACCAAGTGGGGTCAATTATGCACACCCCAGCCGGGGAGGAGGGGTATGCACGGCACATCCGGAGGGTGGGGGCTTTGCATGTCACTTCCGCTTATGGGCATGATCTGGTGATGTAATCAGCATGTGGGTTTGTTTACTTTGATGATGTCACTGATCAAAAGTACTGATAATTTTCATTAAAAAAAGGTATGAACTATATCTACTATTATATTTGTAAAGTTTTTTTTTTAAATTTTTAAAAAAGATTTTATTGGTAAAAAGGAAATACAACATCCATAACTTGTAAAAAACAATACAACTACATTTCAAGATATTCCCATACTATCAAATCATTATAAACATCAAAGGTTAGGTATCTTATTCCTTCCCTCCGTCTTTTCTTCCCTCATTTCTTCTTTTCCATACCCTTTTCTTCCCTCCCCCCCTTACTTCCTTCTCCCCTGCCTTCCCTCCTTTCTTTTCTCCTTTCCTCCTTTCCTTCCCCCTCCTTTCTCTCCCTCGATCCCCCCTCCTTCTCACGTACCTTCCCTCCCTCCCTTCCTCTTTCCCTCCACCTTTCTTTTCTCTTAATCTCCCTCCTTTCCTCCCTCCTTCCTTCCTTCCTTTCAACACTCCTTCTCTCTTTCTTTCCCTCCCTCTTTCCCTCTTTACTACCCTCTCTTCTTCCCTCCCTCCTTCCTCCCCCAGTTTCTTCTCTTTCTTCTCTCCTTCTTTCTTCCCACCTTCTTTCCCTTCTCTTCTTTCTCTTCCTCCTCTTTATCCTTCCCCCCTTCTTCTGCCTTTCCTATTCCTCTCCTTTCTCCTCTCCATCCTGACTTCCCTACTGTCCTCCTTCCCTCCCTTCTAACCTTTGTTACATTTGCATATTTTCCTCTGCTGAGGACAACCTGGTTCTCTTTTCCTTTCCTTGCTTAAAGAGGCAAGGATTATAAATCCTCTCGCCTCATCTAAAATGAAGTTTAATCGCTAATTTCATGCAGGTAGTTATAGCGGATTTCCTATCAGCTTTTTAAAGTTTTCCCAACATTGTAGTGTAACAAAATTGCTCGACGGTGGGTTCTCACCCCTAATACATTTCTCCTTTCGCTTATCTCTCAGTAGTTGTATATTGTTCATTTGAGTTATTGGTTTAATCGTATTAGGTTAGTCAGCTATCTCTTTTTGTGTCTAAGTCTTCACTGACTCATCAAGCCATTTGTACAGCTTCTCCCAGACTGTATAAAAGTCTGTATCTTCTTTGTCATTAATTCGCATCGTCAATCTGTTCATTTCTGCTAGTTCTAAAATTTTATTCATCACCATAGTGTTGGTGGGGGCATTTTCACTCTTCCAGCACTGTGCGTAAACAATCCTTGACGCTGTCAGAATATGGACTAGGAGGTATTGGTTAGATTTGCAAATTTTTTGATCTATTATCCCTAATAAGAAAGTTTCCGGCTTAAGACATAGTTTAATTGACAAGATTCCATTCAGCCATCCTAGTATTTGCTTCCAATATGCTTTGGCTACCGGACACGTCCACCACATATGGTAGTACGTGCCCAGCACTGTTTTACATTTCCAGCATATGGCCGAAACTTTTGAAGACATTTTCGCCAGTCTTGTCGGTGGAAGATGCCAGCGGTAGAACATTTTATATATATTTTCTTTATAGGCCGTCGATTTTGTCAATTTTAGGTTCCATTCCCAGACTCTTTCCCAGTCGTCTAGGTCTATTGTGTGGCCGATGTTTTGGGCCCAGGTTACCATGACTTCTTTTACTCTTTCTGCTTCCGTTTTTCGAATCAGTAAGCAGTTGTATATTTTTGAAATTAATTTCTCATCTGGTCCAATTAAAATTTTATCTAATTCCTGGTTCTTGTTCTGGAAGCCGGGTTGTGCTAGATCGAATTTGTGTTTGTTTTGAATTTGAAGATATGGCCACCAATCGATGTTTATTCCCTTATCAGCCAAATTTTCCCTGGGGTTTAGTTTGTTTTGGTCATCTAGCAACTGTTGGTAGGTAACAATTTTATCCAAATTTATCAAATTCGGGTATATCAGGGCTTCCGTCGGAGATATCCATTTAGGTAGTTGCGTGTAGTATCTCTTTCTAATTTCGAGCCAGTCCTTAATCAATACCCCCCTTAAATGGTGACTACTAAAATAATTGTGGATTTTATTTCCCTCGCACCATAAGTAGTTGTGCCACCCGTATTGCAGGTCGTGGCCCTCTATTGTTAAGATTCTTTTATTAGCTAACATTACCCATTCTTTTATCCACATAGTTGTTGCTGCTTGATGATATGTTTTCCATTCCGGTAAGCCCATTCCCCCTTGAGTTCTTTTGTCCTGCAGGTGCATATATTTTATTCTGGGCTTTTTACCATTCCATATAAAGTTTCGAATCATTTTGTCCAAATCATTATAAAAATTTTCCCCTAGCTTGACCGGTGCCGTTTGAAATAGGTAGAGGATTTTTGGCAAAACATTCAACATTCTGGTCTGGCGTCACGCCAGAACGAGCTGCTGACAGATCCTCTGTTCGGTTCGCCCGGTCTTTGCACGAACGTGGCCGTAATAGGCAAGGTCCCTTCAAGGTGCGAAGACCTGTGGAGAGGGGAAGCCTCTGGGCAGTGGAGGGTAAAAGGCGATCTCCCCCCACGAAGCAAGAGGCTCCCTCAGAGTTCGTGCAAATGAGGTTGGCTGATTAATGGCCGACCAGAAGACGTGACTGCCAGCCTCTAATAAGGAAGGGAGAGACAGCAGCAGGGAACATAGCGGATCGAATGACAGTAATTACAAGTTCTGATTTAAAAGCCTAAATCTAAAAGATAAACAACTTAACTGCAATAAATACAGATACATGTGTGGGTGCATTTATCTGCAGCGGCTAGTAAAGACAAACAGGAAATTTTTGAGAGAGCTGATTGACGGAGTAGATAGAGGAAGACTGAGGCTTTGGACTATTTAAATTTGAGGACTAACGGAGGACGAGACGGAGGAGAGAAAGACAGTCAGCTGGATCTGCCTGCCTGGGAAAAAGGGAAAAAGCTTAAGCACAAGGGTTTGAACCAACTCTAAATTACTAAGTACATGGTGTCATATTACAGCCAGAGACAGCAGAAGGATAACATTACACTGACAACAGGAAGAGAGTGATGGGTGAGTTCTAAACACTTCCTGGCCTCTCCTGCACCCTGTCGTATCACGCTGAAACGTTTCTTTTCCTGACTAGTAGACGTCTCCCAGGCACTATAGAATTAACTGAGCCTATATTTCACAGCCCTGCTCCAGCTTAATTACCTTGTATGTACCCCGGGCTCTGTATAATTACTCAAACAGCATTCAGAAGGTACTAGACTTACACCTTAAAGGGGAAGAGCTGAATCAAAGCAAATGGCAACAAAAACAGTAACTTTAATTAAAGGGAGTAAAAAGCAAACTCCCCTATCTACCCCGGTGAGGGAAAAGTCCCCTGAGGGCAGGCAAACGGGAGATAAGGCAGCCCCAACCCTACAAGACCAGGTGGTAACAATGGACTCCCTACAAGAGGCAATATTGAAGATGGGTGAAAGTGTCACTAAAGGCCTGGAGGGAGTAAAGAATGAAATGCATGAAGTAAGAAACAATATGGGAAAAATTGAGGAATGTATAGGAGTAATACAAACAGCGCTGCTGAAAAATGAGCAGGAAATTCAAAATGTTAAGGGGAGAACGGAAATAGCGGAAAAAAGGATAGACAAAGTAGAGGACAATCTGGAATCTATAAACTCAAGCCTGGAGGAGGCCATCCTCCAGCTAGAATTAGAGCAATCAGCATATTATTTAAGACTACAAAACGTGGAGGAAGCAAAAGATGAAAACCTCCGGGAGCTGATTGGAGAAATCCTGGGATTAGTCCTCGACAGGCCGAAAAAAGAGGTTATTAACGAACTGGACGAAGCCTATAGAGTCAATACAGGCTTCGCGAGACTTCACCGGCTTCCGAGGGAGATCCATGTGAGGGTGTTGAGAAGGCAGCTGAGAGAGGACATTCTAAGTACAATAAGAGGGGACTCTCTAACATACAAGGGTAAAGAAATTCTCATCTTAAAACAGACTCCATGGAGAGTCAGAGAGAAGAGAAGGAAATACAACTTCCTCTCCACACGTTTAAACAGAGACAGAATCCAGTTCAGATGGCTCCTTCCAGAAGGAATGTTGATAACATGGAGGGAAAAGAAATACCGGATAGATACTTTGGCGAAAGCTCAAGAATTCCAGGAACTTTTACTAGCAGACGATGAGAGGTTTAATAAAGAAGGACTTTTAAGACAGGAGGACACTATAATTGAAACTCAACCAGAGGGGCGGGGGCCGGGGGAGGCCAGAGAATGAGAGAGATATGGCAGAGAAGATTCGAGAGCAAGGTCACCCATCGAGACACGATCTAAAGGCGCCCTCAAAGCGAATAACGTGTAATGGAATTGAAGAATGGGAAACGAATGTACTATCAGCAAATGTAAATGGTCTTAACATAACTTCCAAAAGAAAACATGTACTGTTGGATCTAGTGAAACAAAAGTTAGATATAATCTGTCTTCAGGAAACCCACATTAAAGAAAAGTACAATAACCTGTTGGTCTGTCCAAAACTAGGTAAAACATTCTGCTCGTCAGCACAAACCAGAAAAAGAGGAATTGTGATGTATATAAAAGAATGGTTGAACCCCAAATTAATACATGCAGACAAAGACGGTAGGGTATTAATGGTGGAGATAATTAATGGTGGGAAATTTTTTTTACTAGTTGGAATCTATGCCCCAAATCAAAAACAAGAGAGATTTTATATTAATCTATATAAGAGGATAAATGAAATAGAGTGGCAAAATATATGTATTCTAGGGGATTTCAACGCTATAGCAGACGGTAAGATGGACTATAAGGGTACACACAAGAAAAGCACAAGAAGGAAACTACCGTCTGCCTATGTAAATATGGTGAAGGAATTAGATCTTTATGATGTCTGGCGAACAATGAATGACAAGATGCAACAGTACACGTTTTACTCCCATCCACATAATTCATGGTCCCGTATCGACATGGTTTGGTCAAACTCGGAGCTACTCATGGATACTGTAAATATTGAAATAACAACCAACAAGTGGGCCGACCATCACCCAGTCTTATGGCAATGGAAAGGGAAGGCAAGGATAAAAGCTAGGTGGACATTAAACCAGAACATACTGCAAGAGAAACAATTTGTCCAACAAATAGAAAAGGAATTGGGCTACTTCTTTAAAGAAAACTGTAAAGAGCAGACCTCAATACAAAATGTTTGGGACATGATGAAGGCAGTTGTGAGGGGAACATCTATAGCCTATATAATAAGAAGAAACAAAGTGCACAGGGAAAAACTTAATACACTGAACAAAGAATTAAGAGAGACGGAACTGCTGACCCAGAAAGAGCCAGAAAACAGTAGACACAGGGAAAAAGGAGAGTTAATTAAACACCAAATAAATTTGATCTCTCAAGAAGAAATAGCACAAAACATTAAGAGAATGAAGCAGAATTATTTTGAACATGCAAATAAAACTGGGAGATGGTTGGCCCACAAAATAAGAAAGGAGAAGGTCAAAAGAATTATTAAACAATTGTGTGACGAGGAGGGGAATTTGAAACAAGAAATAGGAGAAAAGAAAAAGATAGTACAGAACTATTATAGGAAACTATATAAACAAGACGAAATTAATGAACAAGACATTAGAAAATACCTTATAAAGCAGAAGCTTCCAGTCTTGTCGGAGGAGATGAGAGAGATGCTCGATAAAGAAATCACACAAAAAGAACTGAAAAAGGCCATTCAAAAACAAAAAAAACAATAAAACACCTGGGCCGGATGGGCTTCCATCGGAAATATATAAAAAACTTCAAAATACCATAGAAGACAAATTATTAGAACTATGTAATGAGGCACTACAAAATGGTAGGGTCCCAAAATCATGGGGGGAAGCTTACATCACCCTAATACCAAAGAAGAGGCGGACAGTAGCAAGGTCCAAAACTATAGACCCATACCCCTGTTAAATGCAGACTACAAAATTTTTGTATCAATATTGGCGGAAAGACTAAAAATAATATTAAATCAAAGTATCCATTCGGATCAAAACGGCTTTCTCCCAAAAAGACATATTAGAAACAATACAAGAATAATAATCGATACCCTGGAATTCTATCAAACAAGATCCGAGAAACAACTCGCATTAATCTTTGTCGACGCCCAGAAAGCCTTTGATAACCTAGATTGGAACTTTCTAATCACTCAACTAAAAATGATGAAATTTGGCGACAAATTCACTAAGATTATAGAATCTATATATTCACGGCAATCTGCAAATATCATAGTCAACGGGGAACTAACGGAGAGGATACAAATTGGAAAGAGTGTTAGACAAGGGTGCCCGCTCTCCCCACTACTATTTATTATGTCACTAGAGGTCCTTTTAAATCGGATAAGATCAAATCAGGAAATTAGGGGCTTGACCATAAAAAAAGAACAATATAAAGTACAGGCCTTCGCGGATGACATGGTCTTTATCGTGGAAGACCCCTTACTTTCAGGACCGAATTTGATGAAGGACATTGAGAACTTTGGGTGTGTGGCCGGTTTAAAAATAAACAAGGAAAAAACAAAAATGATTATAAAAAATTTCCCCAAAACCAGATTGGAGAACTAGAGAAAACAATGGAATTAAAGGTAACTAAAAAAATTAAGTATTTAGGGATCTGGCTGTCTGCGAAATGCTCTTCCATAAAAGAAGACAACTATGATAAGTTGTTACAGAATACTCAAAAGGACTTAAAAACCTGGTCAAAACTACAACTATCACTGATGGGAAGAGTCGCAGTAATTAAAATGAATGTTTTATATTTTTAAAGTTTTTAAAAAATATTTAAAATATTTTGTAAATAGGAAAAAGAATGGGAAGGGAGAGCACAGATGGGAAAAAGAAGGGAGGAGAGGGGAAGGAAAGGAAAAATAAAGAGAAGAGAAAGGAGAAGAAACAATACCTTGCGCTAGCCCAAGTGTATATGTTTTACTCTTCGTTGGACTCTTTGTCGGATTCTTCGTCGTGCAGTTTATCAATCATGCTTTTTTACTTTATTTTTTCTATTGTTGATACACATCTTTAAACCAAGGAGGCTCAAATGCTGCTGCTGAAGTCTGAGCATGAAGAAAGGATATTAAAAATGATCATAAAATTTCATTCTGAGGTTTTAATTTTCATATTCCATTATCATTTTATTTGTATCTCAAATTCAAATTCCTGGAATGGAAAATCTAGCTGAAAGAATATGTGGCTAGCAAATTAGAGCAATTGTTAACTCCTAATGAGGTATCCAGTTAGACAAACACTAGTTTTATTTCATATGGTAGAGAATCCTGGAACATATTTTGTACTTCTGCCAATTAATGCAAGTAGCCAGAAAACCTAGTAGTTAGCAGCTGCAGTTAAAAGTATTCACCTTCCAGTTCCAGTCAGTTCATTGTCTAAATAAGCAGAGAATGAATGGTTTGAAAGAATTGATTTGACTAAGTCAGAACAAACCGATGTATTTGTTACTTCAAGATTGAATCATTCTATGGGGGACGCAAGGTGGCAGTTGTGGTGGTTGAGGTAAAATGCCATAATAAACAGGCAACCTCTTCTGGATACCAAGCCTGAAGGAATTGCATTGGCCCCCTGATATGTTATTGAGCTGCACATAATTTATTAATTATAATATATAAATCCTTAAAGAGTTAAAGACCTGATGTCTGATGGAGTGCTTTCCATTACCAGGAATTAGTTAAATGGGGAGATGTCATGTCATCCAATGTCAGGTGTGCCTCACTCAACATCCAAGAAAGGAAACCCCCACCTCCATTTATTTAGGGAAGAGGTACTTTTACTGGATATGAAAGGAAAATAGCTAAAGTGAAGCAGGATCTGAAGCAAAAAGGTGTGAGCTTGTACATATGAAATGTTTCTCCAAATCCCTCCCCTCAGTTACGCCATCCCAATGTCCAATCCCCAACCCCCAAGGCTGTCATGTGGGATGCATCTTCAGGTGGACTCAATCAGTTGGTATGCAGAGACGGTTGGTCTTGACTAAACCCAAACACGAGCTTTCAACATGCGCACAAGATGGTGAGAACAAAACTCCCTCTTTCGAGATGTCTCCACCAGCACGATTCCCCTCCCAAATACCCTGAGCCCCTCCCTCCCCATTATTATGGCAGCCAATAGCAAGCAAGCAATATAGAAGCTGGTATTCGGCCCTCCTGCAGAAAGGACAGAACTGAACGCATCATGATCAGCATGATGATATTTTTTCAGTGTTTTTTTAAAAAAATATGTGCCAAGGGGAAAAAAAGAATGGGAAGGGAAGGGAGGGGAGTTCAGGGAAGAGAAAAGGAAGGGAGAGGACAGGAAGGAAAGGAAAGGAAAAATAAAAGAGAAAAGAGAAGAAACAATACCTTGTGCTAGTGTATATGTTTTCCTCTTCTGAGGACTCTTCATGATGCAACTAGTTCATCAATCATGCTTTTTTACTTTATTTTTTCTATTGGTTGGTACATATCTTTAAACCAAAGAGGTTTTTCTAATGCTGCTGTTGAAGTCTGAGCATGAGGAAAGGATGTTAAAAAGGATCAAATTAAAATTTCATTCTGAGGTTTTAATTTTCACGTTCCATTATCATTTTATTTGTTTCTCAAATTCAAATTCCAGTTCCAGGAATGGAATGGAGGATCTAGCTCAGTGATGGGTTTCAAAAATTTTTGGAACCTACTCTGTGGGTATGGTCTGCTTTGTGGGCATGGCTTGCTGGCCATGTGACTGGGTGGGAGTGACTTGCCGGCCATGTGACCAGGTGGGCGTGGGCAATATGATGTCAGCATTCCCAGTTAAGATAGAGGTATAAATTACACAGAAATGAAGAGGCATCCATGCACCTGAATTTAACTTCAAAGCAGTGGCAACAACTTAAATTCATTAAATAATAATGTTTGTTAGGGCTATGCACTGTTTTTGAATATATAGGAATGTAAAGCCCACAGCATCTACTTGGTACTTTTTAAAGCAGCGGCACCTTTTTCCTGGATTCATGAAATATCTACTTTAATGAGTTGTGGGTGGGGTACTATATTTACAGTCTTGCATTCTCTTTAGTACTTTGTTTGGAACAGAATCCAAAGTACCATGCAGTCCTAGCATTTGTACTAAAGCTAGGCAAGTTATTTTATAGGGCTCTGAGCACTCCTCCAGATCTGATCAATGAAGCAGATGTTCCAAAGTACTCCCACAATTTTCCAATGCTTTGAAATCCCACCAAATGATTTATACAAGCCTATTTCATACTTTCTTCTATATGGCAATCAGGGTGGTTTTACATATGGTTCACAGGTGGTCTATTTTCCAAGTACTTAGAGGGCCAAGAACTGCCTTTCCTAGATTTCAGCTTTAGCTTCCTTGAATGTTAACACACCTTCAGGCCATTCAAATATAGACTAGCTCTGACCCTGGAACCATATCACATGCTTATATTATTATTATATATTATTATATATTAATATCATATTCAATGTAATCATTATTGATAAAAAAACAGGCAGCAATTAGAGTAGTTGGTAACAAAACATGACCAAGAAACAAGAAGTTGATTCACCCTCCCCCCCATTTTAGCTTATTTCTGTCTTATCTAATATTTTCCTACAATTCTTTCATAATCCAGACTACTAAAAAGAGTTCTACATAATGATACTTTTAAAATAAATTTGATGTCCAACAGATTTCCTACTTATTAATATGAACAGGTTCTGGCCTGTTGCTTAAAAAAATAAATTCATAAATATATCGCCAATTAAAAAAAATAGTATTTTGGAGTACTGAAAAATTCAGCCAAATGGGAAAATCCAAAGAAAAAAAATATTGGACTTCCTGCTAAGAAGTAACAATTTATATACAGTATAGTATACACAATTCTTTTAGTTAAATTATTGCTGAACAATTTATAATAGTTGTATCAAAGAATTATTCTAAGATATTTGCCACTACTACCCTACTTCCTAGATGTTCGCTATTGTCTCTCTGCCCCCTCCAAAAATTTAAGGGCACGTGAAACAGTTTTGATGAAAGTTGCATGATATGAAACTTCTCTCCTTTGAAATAAGGTTTGGTTTTAATTCACCAATGAATCAAAAGGAATGTTTCACGCTTGTTACACAGTATTTGTTTTAGCTTTCCATAGCTCTCCCCAAAACCAACTAAGGAAGATAAAACCACAGAAATCTAATACTGTTGTGCACAGCTTTGTACTAAATTATCTGTATAGTAAGCCAAAAATAGTTTAAGATTATAATTAGCCCACCTGTTTCCCCCATTAAAATGCAAATACATTTTTCTTGTTCAGAGACTGCATGAAAGATTTCCCAGTCCTTGCAAAATATCAGACATCCACATAAAGGGAGCAGCAACTCCTCTGTGAAGGGGGGGGGAGTTCGGCTTCTCTCTGCCATTTAAAGGGTGCAGCAGGGAGAATCCCAACTTTTCCCCTCTCCCTCCATTTACAGAGGAGCTGCGGCTCCCTTTATGCTTCCCCTGACCCCCCTCCTGGGGGTCGAAGCACCTGAAAGGGACAGGCAGGCTGCCACAGCTTTACTGAGAAGACATTTCTGGGAAGAGAAACTTCTCGGGTTTGGCTGCACAAGAGCTGGTAGAGCGCCCGTGTGATCAGAGCAACGACGCGGCTCACCTGCACTGGCTGTCTCCCTGGTGAAGGGCCGGCAGTTGCGGGCGCTCCACCAGCTCGGGTGCAGCCAGACCGGAGAAGTTTCTGTTCTCAGAAATGTCTTCTCAGTGGAGCTGTGGCAGCCTGCCTGTCCCTTTCAGGCACTTCGACCTCCAGGAGGGAGGAAGCCGGAGGGACATAAAGGGAGCCGCAGCTCCTCTGTAAATGGGGGTGGCAAAGTTCGGTTTCTCTCTGCCCTTTAAAGGCTGCAGCAGGGAGAATCCCAACTTTTTCCCTCTCCCTCCATTCAGAGCGGAACTGCTCCACCCTCCCCCACACATACACATGTTGCCCAGTAACCCTAACCTTCACTCTCTTATCTGCGCTCTCTTTGGCTTCTCACAAGTGCAATAGATGTCCAGAATCGGCTTTTGGGGCTAATGGGGGCTTGGGTTTCCAGCCCCCACGACTTCTGGATGTCTATTGCCATTGCAAGGAGTTGAGGAGAGCACAGAGAAGAGTGTGAAGGTTCTTGGCACTCTGGGAAGCCGCAAAAGCAGCTGGGAGAGGTGCAGGGCTTGGTTTAGCCTCCCTGGACATTGCAGCAGCAGCCCCAAGTGCACCGATCTCACCATTATTCACATTGAAGCATGCTGCAAGAGGGGGGGAGTGAAGACCTTTTCTGGCTGGCGCAAAGGACTTTCCCGAACTTGCTTTAGTGAGCATGGGCCTGTACCTCCACCACCAACAATCCAGAAAAGGTCTTTACTCCCTCTCTCTTACAGCATGCCCCAATGCAAAAAACATCGAGGACTTGCAAGGTCCCTGAACTTTTCAAAGATGCTGGCCGCGCCGTGTAAACTCCCGCCACTGTTCCCACCCCCGCGTCCATGCTTTCTGGCAGCCAAGCATCTTAAGCAAGTCCAGAGAACTTGCAAAGGCCTTGCGAGGTCCCCAAACCTGTCAAAGATGCCAGCCGTGCCACTTAAGCTCCTACCGCCATCCCCACCCCAGTGCTTTCTGGTGGCCATGCAGCCCTGTGCTATAAGCGAGCCCGGGATCCTTGCAAGGCTGCAAAAGGTCACTGGACTCACTTA
The DNA here is from genome assembly GCF_051295495.1 of Thamnophis sirtalis. Classification (NCBI taxonomy): domain Eukaryota; kingdom Metazoa; phylum Chordata; class Lepidosauria; order Squamata; family Natricidae; genus Thamnophis; species Thamnophis sirtalis. The sequence goes on along the minus strand of NW_028261384.1, from coordinate 84,920,017 downwards.
TAGTGCAGGGCCGTGGCAGCCTCTGCTCCACCTCATGCTTAGTTGCAGCTTACTTACCTCCTTGGAGTCGGCAGGCAGCAATAGAGTAGGGTGACCAGATGATCCGATTTCAGCGTGATAAGCATGCTTTATAACAATTTTTCCCGCGTCCCTCCGCCTTTTAAAAAAGTCCCGATTTTCTGGCTTCATGTTGAAAACCCAGTGGATTTGCTTAAGAAATCCTAACCGGGGCAAGACAAAAGACACCCTGTCTAACCTCTCTCTCTGTCTCAGTACTTTCATTGAAGATATTAAAACGTTAAAGCAACAAAACGGACCTCCCCCCCGCCGCGCCATTTTTACTCACTTTTATAAGAAAAAAATGATCTAGTACAATAGAGCTGCAGGAAATGGCTAGAGAGGTTACTTCCTGGATTTTCCGGAGGGGAGGGGCACGTAGGTTGGAGGACTGCTCCAAAATATGGTGGCATTTTTCCCTGACTAATTTCACCATTTCAATTTGCTCAGTTCTTTGTATTAACATCTACATCATTCTGGGTTTACTTGGAGTGCAAGCCTGCTGGTAAGTGGGTTTTTTTCTTTTATTTTAAAATAATATTTTATTTATTGTGCATAGGATTTATTAAAATAGTTTTATTCTGTGTGGATTTAAGTTAAGAACTCCCTGTTATTAAGCTTTCCTCAATTAAACTCTGAGTAGATTCCCACCAACTTCAAGATCCCAAGGGCACATCTTGGAAGCTACACCTTTGCTTAGTTTATAGATTATGCCTTTCCTTAAATATGAAAATAAATACATTTATTGTTCAAATGTGTACATCTCAATAGAAATGACTCTCAGGAGTGACAACAATCCACTAAAATAATAATATAAAACAGTAATTACAAAAACAGGAGCAACTGTTATGAAAATTATTATTAAAAAATAAAGAATAAAAATTGAGTTATTAAGTATATGAATTGCAGCAACCACAATACAATACCTCGGTCCTTCTTTTTATTAAACTAGACATACCCAATTCCAAGGAATTAAAAGACGCTTGCTCCTGGGGAGGAAAGCTATGGCAAATCTAGACAGCATCCTAAAAAGCAAGGTGACCAGATTTTCAGTAAAGAGGGACCCCTTTGACTGGGCATGGGGGCTTGATTAAAAATTTTATACGGAGCAACAAAAATTTTCATACAACGCAAAAATAGTATTGTAATATATTTTTTTATTTCAACATAACTACAATTTACAAATATAAATTGTAACTGTTGCCAAACATCAAAATTTTGATCGTGTGACCATGAGGATGCTGCAACGGTCGCTAAGTGTGAAAATGGTCGCTAAGTGTGAAAAATGGTCATCAGTCACTTTTTTCAATGCCATTGTAACTTTGGTCACTAAGCCCATTATACCACCTTTCTTACCACAGTGCTTAAGTGAATAACTGCAGCTGATAAGTTAGTAACATAAGTGAATCTGGTTTCCCCATTTGACTTTGTCAAAAGGTGATTATATGACCCCAGGACACTGAAACCATCATAAATACGAATCTGTTGCCAAACATCAAAATTTTGATCGTGTGACCATGAGGATGCTGCAACGGTCGCTGTGTGAAAATGGTCGCTAAGTGTGAAAAATGGTCATCAGTCACTTTTTTCAATGCCATTGTAACTTTGGTCACTAAGCCCATTATACCACCTTTCTTGCCACAGTTCTTAAGTGAATAACTGCAGCTGGTATTTTGTATTTTGGATAGAATCTTTTTTTAAATTGTCTTAAGACTATTTTAAAAAAGATTCAATGCAAAATACCAGCTGCAGTTATTCACTTAAGAACTGTGGCAAGAAAGGTGGTATAGTGACCAAAGTTACAATGGCATTGAAAAAAGTGACTGATGTCCATTTTTCATACTTAGCGACCATTTTCACACTTAGCGACCGTTGCAGCATCCTCATGGTCACGTGATCAAAATTTTGATGTTTGGCAAGTTACAATTTATATTTGTAAATTGTAGTTATGTTGAAATAAAAAAAATATTACAATACTATTTTTGCGTTGTATGAAAATTTTTGTTGCTCCGTATAAAATTTTTAATCAAGGCCCCCCCCTCCCCGTTCAAAGGTGTCCCTCTTTACCAATCTGAAAATCTGGTCACCTTACAATAGAGAGCCAAACAGGAATAAAGGTAAGTTGGTTTAGATAGGGTTCTTAGAGGCAGGTGGGGAGATTGCTGAGGTAGCCAATCAGTGAGCGGTGGGCAGAGTGAGGATAGTGAGGACGGGCGGGGGGAACAAGCAATGGAGCAGCTTCCAGACAGACGGGGGTGAGCGAGTGAGCAAGCGACAGGGCTGGGGCAGGCATTCCGGAATTTACTTCCGGGTCCACCGGTGGAACCTCTTCACAGAGGTTCAGTAGATTTGACCAACCAGTTCTATTAAACCAGTGTGAACCTGTAGGAACCCACCTCTGATCTAGCTGAAGGAATATGTGGCTAGCAAATCAGACCAATGTTTAAATCCTAATTAGTAGTCCAATTAGACAGACACCTATTTTATCTCACATGGCACAGAATCCTGGAAAATATTTTGTACTTCTGCCAATTAATGCAAGTAGCCAGTAAACCTAGTAGTTAGTAGCTGCAGTTAAAAGTATTCACCTTCCAGTTCCAGTCAGTTCATTGTCTAAATAAGCAGAGAATGAATGGTTTGAAAGAATTGATCTGACTAAGTCAGAACAAACTGATGTATTTGTTACTTCAAGATTGAATCATTCTATGGATGAGGCAAGGTGTCAGTAGTGGTAATTGAGGTAAAATGCCATAATAAACAGGCAAAGTCTGTTTGACAAAGTCAAATGGGGAAACCAGATTCACTTATGTTACTAACTTATCAGCTGCAGTTATTCACTTAAGAACTGTGGCAAGAAAGGTGGTATAATGGGTTTAGTGACCAAAGTTACAATGGCATTGAAAAAAGTGACTGATGACCATTTTCACACTTAGCGACCATTTTGCACACTTAGCGACCGTTGCAGCAGCATCAAGGTCACGTGATCAAAATTTTGATGTTTTGCAACAGTTACAATTTATATTTGTAAATTGTAATTATGTTGAAATAAAAGAAATATTACAATACTATTTTTGTGTTGTATGAAAATTTTTGTTGCTCCATATAAAATTTTTAATCAAGCCCCACCCCCACTCCGGTCAAAGGTGTCCCTCTTTACCAATCTGAAAATCTGAACACCTTAGCCAAAAGATTAGTAGCCAATAAACTTAGTAGTTAGTAGCTGTAGTTAAAAGTATTCCACAAGCCCTAGCATTCTAAAATTTGCAAGTGGTGTTGGGCTTAATATGTTATTTAGTTGGGTTAGTTATGATATATGAAATATGTACTGTTTGCCTTAATGTAGTTTGGCTTTTATTAATTCATTTGGTTGATACAACTCTGGTTTAAGTGAGCTAGAATATTCATATTTGGGCATACCTTTTCAAATATTATGATTGGTTAAGGCCCTGTGGGCCCAGAATATAAATTACAGGCATTTGCCTGCTGCTCCTTAGTTCCAGTTTTGAGTCAATAAATGCTGAGTCAAGAAATGATATTTTGAGAAGTTCCATGAATGGGAGTCTCTATTTCAGACCTGACAAAAAAGAAACAAATATTTAGCAGAATAAAAGTTAAAAAGAACTCTGCTGCCACTAAGATTGTCTCATTCCCAGAAAATATCTTAGGGCAAAATAAAATTCTAAGGTAAAGACAGACTGTACTACTCACTCCATGATTGGAGATATTTCACTAATGGAAGTCTCTATTTCAGACTTATCAAAAAACAAAAAGACTTTGTAAAAGAACAGAGATTAAAAAGAAATCATCTGTGGGTAAGCTTGTCTCCCTCCCAGGATGGAAAGTGCGATGGCTCATTTGTTTTCAAATTTCTTAAAACAGAGGGAATCTGGTTTTTCTCAACCTTAGAAACTTTCAGACATTAATATTAAGCACAGCTAGGAAATTCTGGGAGTTGATATCAACATTTCTAAAAATCTCTGTGGTTGAGAAATTCTGCTGTAGATAAATTGTTCTATGGAACATGGCTATCATGAGCTCCAATCTATTGGATAATTATTTCTCAACAAATTAAACAAAATATCACCTTATCCAATTTACTTGCCTATGGATCAGGACTAGGAATTTTGAGAGCCCTCTCTTAGCGTGGCAACTATGAAGCACAACCATTTTATATAAATAAGATTTATAAATTCAATAGCACTAAGAATTATATACTGCTTTATAGTGTTTTCTCTTAGCAGTTTATATAGGCAGTATATTGCCCCCAATAATCTGAATTCTCATTTTACTGACGTCAGTAGGATGGAAAATGAAGTCAGTCTTGAGCAGGTCAAACTCGAACTCATGGCAGTAAGTAGTGAGCTAGCCTGCAATACTGCTTTTTAACCACAGCATACCATGGCTCTTTCATATATTCAATGAATTAGTGGATATATCTTTAAGTAAATAAATAATATCCCACACATATATAATGCTACATGTACTCTGAACTGCCCTTTTTAACAGGCTCTGAAGCTGGAGCCAGAGCTGGAGCTATAACTGCTGCTGGTGCTGCTAGTGGCATTAGATTCAATGGTGGGATTCAAACAATTTAACAACAGGTTCTCTGCCGTAATGATTTTTTCCAACAACCAGCTCACCAAATTGCTCAGAAACTTAACAACCGGTTTCCTGAAGTGATGAGAACTGGCTGAATCCCACCACTGATTAGGTCCCTGAAAGATAAAATAGAAATAGCGATTAATCCACTATGGCGCTGCTGAGAGAACTGGTTCGAGGGCATGGCAGGTCAAGTTACTACTTACTTGGCAGAACCAGTCCGTACTGGTAGCAACCCACATCTGGACCAGATGTGGGGAGACACAACTTCAAATCTCCACAAATGTCATGGAGTCCTCTGAGTGATTTGGTGGCTGTCACTTCCTGGCATAAACCTACCCCACAGGACTCCCCAATATACCATTTTGAGCTCATGAGAAAAAAATGGTAAAACATATATTGAACAAATAAAAACAAAAGTTTCTCTGTGATTTGTTCATCTGAGTATTTTTCTCTTTTGCTTGCTCGCTATTTAAAAGGTGTTTCACATGGCTGGGCCTTGGTGATCTGTTGCAAAATTTCAGAATAAAGATCACTTTACAGGGACTGTTCCTCACCACCATCATCCATCTTGAGTTCACAGGAAAAAATGGTACAACATATATCAAACAAATAAAAACATAAACAAATATTTCCCTAGCATTGGTACCAGAAACGGATTCGCTGAAAAGTGTTTCTGTCTCTTCTACATCTCAAGACAGTTAACAATCTTAGGGAGAAGATGCAATAAAATAATAAACTCATTTTAGCCAATATGAAGTTTGAATTTGTTACCTAAGTAGGGTCATTTTGGTTTTGATTCAAACTCTGTTCCAACTGCCAGTTGCCTCACAGTCCGTTATCTCAGTTCAAACTGGCAGACATTCCACTCCTTCACTCAGGAGTGGTCTGAAGCTCCTTACAGTTTTGTAGCGAAGCACAGGTATCCAGCTAGTACCTAAAATATTCAAAATTACAAAATTCAAAGTAGTACCATAATTTATTGTTACAATATCTTTAAGTGCTCAGTTACTCAATTAGGTTGGAAACAACACTGTAAGAACTTCTAATAATTTCATCTCAATAAAAAAGCTGAAGGGTTGCTATGGTGCTTGAAAGTTTAAACAGGAAAACAATATTAGTCACCCTTTTGTAGCACATGTAGTTACTTAAAGGTTTTCCACAGAAAGAAGCTCAGGGATGTGTGGAGGTCTGATAAATAAAAAAGCCCAGAAAAACCAATAACTATAAGACCACAGAATGAAAACAAAAATGTCTTCTCAATTATTCTCTTGGGATGTACCACTGTCACTTTTAGATATTCTTTTTCCATCCCTGCCTCCGAGTGAAAGCACAGGTACTAACAGCTTTCCAAAAAGCTTAAAGAGAGAGAGCTTGCTGAATCATTCTGGGGACAGTATTTCATAAAGTTTTGAGTTAATAAATGCTGTTGTAACTATGCTGGTCTGCTTCTTGCCTACTGAAGCCCACTACACAATAGTCAGTCATGTAGAAATCACAGGCGTAGGGCAGACTGGGCTCAACTTTACATAAATACACATGTCACTTGCTTGAGAATAGACATGGGAATCATACAGAGAAATGGTGTTCCCCAATCACTACAAGTAATCTAAAAGGATTTTTACCCTAGAATAGTAACTGCTTTTACAGAAATTAATGTGCAAATAATTTACACCAATTTGGTCTCCTGGAGAAAAAAAAAACACTTCTAGGTAACCAAATCGTGGTAAAACTCCCGAGTGCACTTGTTAGGACTACTTATCTAGGTTCTTTTTACCTCATGAGGTGGCTTCTCCATTTTTCTGGAGCTTGCTGTAGGAATATTGTTTCCATTTTTAGCCGGCAAAAAGTTCCCTAGGGCAGATAACCTTACCATATCTGCTGATCTAGTGAATTTTGCAAGAAAAAGACACATTGTATAGATGACTTAGGACAAGACTTCTGGATAATGGGTTCTTTGCAGTCTATTTTGGGGACACACATAAACCTGGCAATTAGGTTCCTGAGAATCTCATTTGGAAAGATAGTTACCAATGTTTTTGCCACTCAGATTCAAAGACATAATGCCAAAGAACACAAGTATTAGTGGTTGACAAAAAATCAAATGAAGGGAGAGCAGAGGTTGAGTGTCCATGATGCTCCCAATATATCTCATCACGCAACAGTTTGTTCAAAGTTTCAGACTCCTCAGTAGTTATTTTGGAGTTATTTCCTCTAATTATTAAGTGGTTTAGGTTTTCCTTTCTTGATTTCTGAGACTCAAGTTCTTTCTCCAAATGTTTCTCTGCGATTTATTCGTTTCTTTAAACTGGTCTTTTTAACAATCTCTGGGGCTGGAGCAGGAGCAGGAACACGAGCCAGAGCTTCAGTTGCTGTTGATGGCATTAGGTTCCTAGAAGAAAAAATAGAGATTAATTCAAGTTTGAATTGGTTTATAAAGATCAAAGTTGTACTCTTTTGTTTCCTTATATGAACCCAGCCTTCACATTTTCTATAAAGGGGGAAAGTCATGTAATTGCTCATGACATCCTAAGATATTATTGTCCCCAATTCGGATCTGAGCCTGATGCTGAAGCCAATGATGGATGCCAGACATGAAATTCAGGTTTTCTGATTGCTTTTTATTGGAGTACTCCAAGGAAAAGGGTTCCTGATCAAAAGGCCAAGAACCAAGAACAAAGAATTAAGAAAGCTTTATACATTTTCACTAAAGGAGAAAGCAGAACAAGGTGAAATAATAAGAAATATCATCTAATAAATATTTTAGCAATAATTCTACAATTTGTTCTATTGGTCTATATCTGTCCCATTCCTAGGCCTTGGCTAATGAATGCCCCAGGAATTATCTAATGCACATTTCATTTGCTGCAGGCCATCTCCATTGCTAATTTTTGGCTGAGGTCTGCAAGTTGTCTAATCCTTGTTACTTTTTATCAGCTTTCTAGCTACCCATAATTGCTACAAGCTTTACACATGCGTATTTCCTGTTGGTAAGCATTCTTGGTTCTTGCAAGACAGACACCCCCACAATTACAGTTTTCCTGATTTACTTTGAAGTGTGTGCCATGATCTTGCTTTAGCAGCCAGTCCATCAATGGCTTTGCTGCAAAACCTCAATGTCACCGGCACGTTAGAAAATGCATGTGTGCACTATGGGTCTCACCTTCATTACATCTCAAGTCCAGCCTTTCCAAAATGCCTAAGCAGACTCTTCTTCCTCCCCTCTCCCCAAGCCTTTGATTCCTATACACATTTATTTATTTTATGTATTCTCATTCTGCTTCCTATTCTCATTCTGCTTCACCTCATTCAGTTTAATTCATAGTTGAGAGTGGGAATTAAAGGATAATTGGGTTAAACTTTTGGACCAGGTGTGGGAAAATCTCCACAAATGTCATGGAGTCCTTTGAGTGTTTTGATGGCTGTCACTTCCTGGGATAAACCTACCCCACAGGACTCTCCTATATGCCATTTTGAGTTCACAAGAAAAAAAATGGTAAAACATATATTGAACAAATAAAAACAAAAGTTTCTCTGTGATTTGCTCATCGGAGTATTTTTCTCTTTTGCTTGCTCGCTATTTAAAAGGTGTTTCACATGGCTGGGCCTTGGTGATCTGTTGCAAAATTTCAGAATAAAGATCACTTTACAGGGACTGTTCCTCACCACCATCATCCATCTTGAGTTCACAGGAAAAAATGGTACAACATATATCAAACAAATAAAAACATAAACAAATATTTCCCTAGCATTGGTACCAGAAGCGGATTCGCTGAAAAGTGTTTCTGTCTCTTCTACATCTCAAGACAGTTAACAATCTTAGGGAGAAGATGCAATAAAATAATAAACTCATTTTAGCCAATATGAAGTTTGAATTTGTTACCTAAGTAGGGTCATTTTGGTTTTGATTCAAACTCTGTTCCAACTGCCAGTTGCCTCACAGTCCGTTATCTCAGTTCAAACTGGCAGACATTCCACTCCTTCACTCAGGAGTGGTCTGAAGCTCCTTACAGTTTTGTAGCGGGTATCCAGCTAGTACCTAATATATTCAAAATTACAAAATTCAAAGTAGTACCATAATTTATTGTTACAATATCTTTAAGTGCTCAGTTACTCAATTAGGTTGGAAACAACACTGTAAGAACTTCTAATAATTTCATCTCAATAAAAAAGCTGAAGGGTTGCTATGGTGCTTGAAAGTTTAAACAGGAAAACAATATTAGTCACCCTTTTGTAGCACATGTAGTTACTTAAAGGTTTTCCATAGAAAGAAGCTCAGGGATGTGTGGAGGTCTGATAAATAAAAAAGCCCAGAAAAACCAATAACTATAAGGCCACAGAATGAAAACAAAAAAAGTCTTCTCAATTATCCTCTTGGGATGTATCACTGTCACTTTTAGATATTCTTTTTCCATCCCTGCCTCCGAGTGAAAGCACAGGTACTAACAGCTTTCCAAAAGGCTTAAAGAGAGAAAGCTTGCTGAATCATTTGGGGGACAGTATTTCATAAAGTTTTGAGTTAATAAATGCTGTTGTAACTATGCTGGTCTGCTTCTTGCCTACTGAAGCAGAATTTTGTCAGTTTAGAGTACTCCCATTCTAACTGCAGGGGGTGCCAGCAGTTTTTATGCAATTGATAAATGAGGTGCTACATGAATACCTGTATAAGGGGGTGTTAGTTTATCTTGATGACATCTTCAACTACATGGAAACTTGAGCAGAATATGTGAAACTTGTCCTGAAAAAATCATAGCTGCTGAACTTTTTTGTCTAAGTGTGAATTCTACCAGGAAAAAATGACTATTTGGGATACTGCATATTTCATGAGGGTATTGAAATGGATCCTGAGAAAGTCCAGGCTGTTATGGAATGGGCGCCCCCTGCACTCCAAGCAGCTACAAAGTTTTTTAGGATTTGCCCATTTTTATTGCCAATTCATCCCTTCATTCGTTAGTTCATTGCCAATTTTGAACCTTCCAAAAACAAATGGAGAAGCAAAGCTAAAACCTAGTCAACCCTTGAAGTGAACAATGAATGCCAAGCAGCATTTGAAAAATTGAAATGACTTTTTGTAGCTGAACCGATTTTAAAACACCCCAACATGGATGCACCATTTGTGGTCCAAGTGTATGTAAATAACATGGCAGTAGGGGCGGTGCTACTTCAAATAAATGCTGATGGGAACCTGCAACCTTGTGCCTACACTTCCCAAAAATTGACTGAAATAGAAAGGAGATGAGCAATTTGGGAAAAAGAAGCCTTTTGAAGTCTGGTGGGCCCTACTACCTGGCCAGAAATCCAGAAACATTTCCTTGAAGGTGCCAAGCACCCATTTGAGATGTAGACTGATCATAAGAACCTTGAGGCATTAAAAATGCCATGGAAACTGTTGCCCAAACAAGTTTGCCGGGCACATTTTAATCAGATCAATTTTACACTGAAATATCTCCCAGGGGGAAAGAATTTTATGGCAGACACCTTATCCAGGCTACCCCAGTATAATAGTGCCAGGTTGGCGGTGATTCATCCAGTCATTTCTTCCAAGCAGCTAGCAGCCACAGTAGTCACCAGGAACCAAGGGAAAGTGGACTTAGATGTGCCCACAGAGCTAACAAAACAACTGAGGGAGGCGCTAGCATCCGATGAATGATTCAGGTCCCACTCAAATGATTACACCATGCCAGATGTCCTTGCTTGGGTGGGAGCCAAGTTGTATGTGCCTGCTAATATAAAAAGCATTGTCCTCCAACAGGCCCATGATTCAAAAGCGACTGGACATTTTGTTTCGTGAAGACCTTACATTTGGTTAAAAGTCAGTTTTGGTGGCCTTCTCTGAAAAAAGACATAGTCCTACATTGCTAGTTGTCTTGTTTGTGCTGTGGCAAAGAAACTATCAGGAAAACCTCAAGAATTGCTCCAAAACATTGCCAGACCTGGTGCCCCTTGGAAGGAGATATCCATGGACTTTTTTGTTGAGCTATCAGAGAGTAATTGAAATACTATCATTTGGGTGATCACAGATTTGTTTTCCAAGCAAGTGCATTTCGTGACCAGTGACAAACAAAGCCAACTGCCCAATCTCGTCCAGCGCCGTAACAGATTGACCACCCCCTCTCTGGAATGATAACAAACCAGTGCAAATCCAAGGGTCCTCCCGGTCGCAAAATGAGGCCAAAAGAAGCCAGGCTGCCGCAAGCCGATGGAGCAATGGGGGGGGGCACCAGGGAGGGCCGCGGCGGCAGCAAACAAAGCCAGCCGCCCGATTTCATTCAGCGCCATCCCGAACCAACCACCCCTTCTCTGGCACGATGGTAGTCTAATAAAGGTCCAAGTCCAAGTCCAAGTCTCCCCCTGGTCAAGAGAGCGAGATCGAAGGACGCCGGGGCTGTTGGAAACCACCGGGAATGGCGCCGTCAGCGCGATGCCACCATTTTCGCTGCCAGACCATGGGAGAACTGCCGAGGGCGGGCGCATGGGCCGGGAGCCGCCCGAAAGCGGCGACCCCCTGAAAGACCGCCTGCTCGGGTCCCCTGAATCACCCTCCACCGCTGGGGCTCCTTCCCGCATAGACTCCTAGTTCGATGTTATTTCCAGCATTTTTTCCACCTACCTAGCCGGAGCGAAGAGGCTGGTGGCCATTCACATCTCGCACATGCGCAGGATTAAGTGAGAGGCGGGAGGTGATGCGGGGAGCCGGCGCTTTGTTCAGATGGAGCTTGGGGCTCTTAGGTGCTGCATCGGCCGCCGGTCCCCCCCGGGGCGCCCGCTCATGTACATATACATATACTGTGTTTGCTCAAAAATACGACATGTCCTGATAATAAGGCCATGCCACATTTTTCAGGTGGGCAAAAATGTAAGCCCTCCACCAAAAATAAGCCCTCTGGACACCCCCCCTCTGGCCAGGTAGAGTGCCACACCGACCTAATGGTATCCCAAAGGTGCCAAGCCACAGGAACAGGGTGGGTGGGGGCAAAGGCTCACATTGCTTTGCGCCTTCGGGATACTGCTAGGTCAATGAGTGGTGCTGTGCCCATCTGGAGAGGGGGGTTGCCAGGTGGTTGCTCCCTTGCGAGCGGGCTCCTGAAGAGCCCTCCACAATCTCAGGGTCAAATGGCTGTGTTGCGCTGTTGCAGCAGCTGAGCAGCCACCCGGCAAACTCCCTTTCCAGCCAGGCACAGCACCATTCACTGACCTAGGGGGTATCACCAAGCCATGTAAGGGGCTGTTCGCCGGCCTCCGGCTCCCAAGGTTTGGAGCCTTCAGAATGCCCCTAGGTCAGTGAATGGAGTTCTGCATGGCTGCAAAGGGGGTTGCGCGAGTGGCTTTTCCACTCTCCACTTGAGCGACTCCCAGGTTCACGATGCCCTTGACTAATTCTCTCTGCAGAGCCATGGCATCTCCTCTGCCACCGTTGCTGCCACCTGCCACTGCCGCATGGCTTTTTTTCTGGCTTCCAAAGCATGGATGCCGAGTCTTCCAGAAGTTGCCACTCTGGGAATATGCTCTATGGTTGTATGCTCTGGGAGTACACTCTGCCGGCAGCCAGCCCACAACCATAGAGAGTAGTCCTAGAGTGGATGCTGTCGGAAGACTCTGCTGCGGATCTCTGGAGTTTGGAAGCTGGAGAATAGGTTATGCTCGGAGAGCCGCAGTGGTGGCGGTGCCCTGGCCATGTAGCTTAGCGCCTTTGGGATATCACTGGCTCAGTGAGTGGTGCTCTGCCTGGCTAGAAAGGGGGGTTGCCAGGTGGCTGCTCGTGAGCGTGATCACCTTATGGCTGGTATGTTGCTCTGCTGCAATAGTGCAACACAGCCATTTGCCCCTGAGGCTGTGCCTGGCTCTTCGGGCACCCACTCGCAAGAGAGCAGCCACCCGGCGACCCCAAAACAATAAGCCCGCCTGATAATAAGTCCCAATCAATATTTTGAGGATGAAAATAAAATAAAATAAAATAAGAACCTTCTTATTTTTGGGAAACACGGTACATATACATATGCATATGCATATACATACATACATACATACATACTAGGAGGATTGGGCCATTGAATCTGATCAAACTATCTATATCTATAGATAGATATAGGTATAGGCATAGGCATAGGTAGAAGTGGAAGTAGAAGTAGAGGTAGAGGTAGAGGTAGAGGTAGAAATATAAGTAGAGATAGAGATAGAGATATATAACAATAGAGTTTCTCTGGGGAGCAATCATTGCACATTTCCACAATCACAGTGTCCCACTATTCCCCACAAGTGTGTATCAGGTCACAATCACAAGAATAACAACAACATTCAGTGATACAGTTATAATCACAGAACCAACACAATCTGCAAAATGCAAAGTTGCACAGCTTCTTCTTCAGATGGAATAACATAGGCCACCACTCAGGCCAGAAAGATCAAAAAGTTGTTACTCCTTCAATGAGAAAAATCACAAAAAAGCCCCTTCATACCACAATAACCACATCAGTTTTTGGAAATGCTTATTCTCATCTAACATTAAACATCCAGTTCCTTCTGAGCTGCCATCATAGCTTCCATGTCAGCTAAATTATTGCCTCATGCTTCAAGGAATTTAAAGCTTGATTTAAGGCATTCTACTTTCTACCAAAACTCCTCCTCTTACTTTCTACACTTTCTCTTCCCATCTAAACAAATTAACCCCTGCTCAGCATCACTATCAGGTCGTCCTTCTAAATCTCCTTTTAAAACTGAGCTGGATTCAAACAAACATCAATGTTTACTCTCATTAAGATCACCCTCACTGCTGTAGCTGCCATTGCTTGAACACAATCTGGCAATCCTTAGCAGACGGAATCTAACATGGTAGACAACAATGCCACTGATTCTCTCTTTCTACATATTGTAATTTATAACTCATCTCTGTAACAATTCCTAAAAGAGAGAGAGAGGGGGGGGTGTTTAAAAAAAAAGATCCAGAAAATGGGGGGAAGAAAAATGTTTAAACTACGCAGAATTCTCACCTCTTTTCTCCATTCAGCACAACAACAAAACCTTGCAATTTATCACTTTGCCTTATCAATCCTTAGGTGCATTTTACACATGCACTCACATTTGTACTACAATCAGACTTTTTGTGTAAACCAATTTCACATACAAAAATTTCAAGGAGTTTTCTTATACGCCGATGAGCTCCATTTTTATAGATGGCCTCATCCTCCCTGCAGGTTTGGAAATGATTACATAAAGACACATATAGGTAAAGGTTTCCCTCACACATATGTACTAGTCATTCCTGACTCTAGGGGGTGGTGCTCATCCCTATTTTTCTACTTGCATTTTTACATGTTTTTCAACTGCTAGTTGAAAGCTAGCAGAAGCTGGGAAGGCAGAAGCTGGGACAAGTAACGGGAGCTTACTCCATTATGCGGCTCTAGGGATTCGAACTGCTAAACTGTCACCTTTCTGATCAACAAGTTCAATGTCTTAGCCACCAGAGCCACCGCATCTATGCATGCACACACACACGCGCGCACACACACACACACACACACATGATTAAACATCATTTCCAGACCTGTTGAGGTTTAAATCTTCACTTTTTCTTTCCTTGGGCAACCTGTAGCTCATTCTTAAAGCAGTGGGAAAACTCAGAGAGTAGTTTTAATCATAATTATGACTGTGGCCCTAACTACTTCCTGTTTCCCACAGCTTCAAGCCCAAGATGGGAAGCTTATTATTTTGCCAGCTGGTCAAACATATCACAATCAATTTAATCTCATTCAATTCTACATGCTATTATTATAGATCACACCTAAGAATTTTTAACAGAAATCACATCAAATTGATCTAGTCACATTATCTGTGCCTTCCCATTTAGACAGGCTTTATCTTTTTATTACCTGCTAAACCCTGGGTGGGAAGAACAATAAACCTTTTCTTCTTTCTTCTTAGTTCTTTCAGAGTTTTCTGGCTCTTTTGAGAATGGTAAATTGTCAAGATCTTTATAACATTGCAGTATTTCTTTTCTTCTACTCCTAGGTCTTCCTATCACACATAACAGCATAAATTAACCATAACTTCTTTAGTCAGCCCCAACAACTGAATTATCTTACTGTCTGGACAGGCTTCCCAACTCTTAAGTATTTTCCCCTAAAGGACTAGTCAGGTCTATTTACAATTTGGGATTCTTCCTAATTATTTTAATGAACTTTTCACTTTTACTCGAAGTTACATCCATTGTTCTATCTCCTTAAGCACTAGATTGTTACTATCAGTCTCTGCCCTGGAAATGTTCTGTGTCTTTTCTTCCTAGCTTGAATCTCCCAGCAGGTGCTGGCTTATTTTTAAAGATCCAAACTCTTCTCTATCTATCTTAGATAGAGAAGATAAACAGTCAGCAAGTTAGCAGTAGAAGCATATTATGTCAGTAAATATACAGAATCAATAAATCAGTTTATTATGTCAGTAAATAAGATAAACAGTCAGCAAGTCAGCAGTAGAAGCATATTGTCAGTAAATATACAGACTCAATAAATCAGTTTATTATGTCAGTAAATAAGATAAACAGTCAGCAAGTCAGCAGTAGAAGCATATTATGTCAGTAAATAAGATAAAAAGTCAGAACTATAAGCTTATTATGTCACTAAGACAAAAAGTCAACAGTAGAAGCATATTATGTCAGTAAATAAGATAAAATACATTAAGTTTTAAATTACTCAAAATTATTATGTCAACAAATCAATTAATTTAGAAGTCAATATTATGAGATATTGCATGTAGATAATCTGTAAGTTCACGCCTTGCATATGTGGGCAGAATTGCAGCAAGACGTCTTGAAAGTTGTATATATTTAGATTTGCTGGCTGGTTGACTGTTGGTGATTCCGCTTTGAATTCGTGTGATGTTTTGCTCTGTCATGTCTTGCTCCTGCCGGAAATGATGAAGCAAAGTGTAGATGGTTGGATGGTGGCATGATACAGATGTTTGGAAAGCGTGATGCCAACCCTCGATAGAATTATTGGTTCGTGGCAAGCCATGAGCAACACATTCTTGCATGTTCCACATCGTGATGGGAAATAATGGATTTGCTCTTTGATTTCATCTCCAACGGCCGATGTAATTATCTTCCCAGTAATCGTAAATATTTTGTAGAGTGTCAGGTTTAGTGTCATTAAGTTCATCAAAGGCAGAGCCAACATCTTCCGGAGGAACGAAACTCAGTCCAATCAGCATCTTTGAGTACATTTTAAATTTATCATCGTCATGATATAAATTGGTTAACCCTTCGTGTTGTATACGACACCATAAGGACTGACCAAGGTGAAACAGACAGCCCAGTATGGTAGCATTTGGAAATACACTAGTGAGTGCATTCATAGTTGCTATTTCAAAATCTATTAGAATGCTGACAGGCGTGACAGAAGGTTGCAGTTCAATTACTTTGCGGAAAACCCTCTCATAGTCAGCCCGTGATTTTGTTTTCAATAGAACATATATTAGTGGTATTGAGCGATTGTCAATTAAGGAATGAATGGTAAATACCTGGAGAAATATTTCAGGCACTACTTTAAATGTTCCATCCATGAACCAGTGTGGATATTCCTCCAGCAATTTCAAATTTGCTGCAGTCCCGAACATAAATATTCTATTAGTGTCTTGCTCACCCGAATCCCAGAGAAGAAAATTTTCTGCACGTGTTGTCACCTTCATGGAGTCTGGAATAATAATTTCGTGAACACATTGTGGTCTTGGATTGGTGACATCAGGCCTCTTCCGTTTTCTCTGTATAGTACGCTGGCTTGCTGAAAAGGTTGGCAAAAGATGGGCTGCTTCTAGTGAGACTCCAGCTGTGCTACTGAGAATAATTTGGCGTGGTTTTTCGACACTGTTTTCCGCTTTTTCGCGTATCGTAGCTTTTACTTTCCCAATTTCGTTTTTGGCATTGTCTGGAGCGTGCATGTGTTCAGTAGATGTTTCTAATGTGCCATCTGTCTTCATTTTAAGTCTGCCTGCACACTCTTTTTTAATACACCTCCATGAAGAAGACTTATTTAAATTTAATTTGTCCTGTCGGTATCTATAGCCTTCATAGAGTAAATGAGGTTTGCCTTTTTGTGACTTTATCATCTCCATGCCACTTTAAATTTAAATTAAAGTAATATTGAGAATTACTTTTAGTGGCACAGTGCATTTAATTATACAGGTTTTGCACAGCTTGAGATTGTGTCAGCGTTTTAAAGTTTTAAGCAGTTGACACTTGACAGCTTCAGAACAGCAACCTGACAGCTTTCAGAGCGTTTAGAACTGCAAACTGTACCTGTGAGGGTAGCTGCTCTTTAACGTTTTCAGCATTTGACAGTTGACAGCTTTGACAGTTGACAGCCGTTTGAATTGCAGCATGTGCACGTGAAGGTTTGACAGTTGAAAGGTTTGACAGTTGCAAAGAGCACGCGATGGTTTGCCATTTGACAGCTTTGACAGTTGACAGCCGTTTGAATTGCAGCATGTGCGCACGATGGTTTGACAGTTGAAAGGTTTGACAGTTGCAAAGTTCCACGCGATGGTTTGCCATTTGACAGCTTTGACAGTTGCAACGTGCACGCGATGGTTTGACATTTGACAGCTTTGACAGTTGCAATGTGCACGCGAAGGTTTGACAGCGCGCAATGGTTTGAATCCTTTGACAGTTGCAACGCGCACGCGATTCTTTGACAGTTGACAGCTTTGACAGCTGCAACATGTTAGCGCGATTGCGCCTGTGTGATGACGCCGCGCTAGCGTCGCATTTTGCTAATAGATAGTATGGAAAGGCGCGGATTTGCCCTAAGCCCTTATGTCTCCGCGCTAAGGTCGATTTCGCTTCAGCGATTCGGACGGCGCGGATTAGACCTTCGCGCTTATGTCTCCACGCAGAAGGGCTTCGCGATATTGTGGTGGAACCCCATCATCCACTACAACAGAAGAAATCAAAGGAGGCAGCTTAGATGGAAGATGTAAAAGGGAGCATAAGATGTAAGGAATTGAAGGAGTATATGAATCAATATTGGCTTCTGCTTATATTATTGTATACTCTCAGAATTTAGTTATTTTCTAGAATAGCAAACTGTAACCTTAATACTGGACTGCAAATGTTATCTCACTGCTGTGTCTCACTTCTATTCTTGGCTTCAAAGCTAGGGTCATTCTTGAAAGCTAGTAGAAGAAATTGTTACATGTGAGTATCAAGACGCATAGATAAAGGAACCAAGCTAGGAAGTTTTCCTGGCTCATAAATCCTTAAAGCATTCTGACGAAAAACAACTTGGCAAAGGGGGGATGCAACCCCCTACACAAGGCTATAGGAATACTCCACAGATAAAGAGAGGCAGGAGTTTGAACAAAAGAATGGTTTAAAAATCACATTGGTAACTAATCTTTGTCTCTGATTGGATAAACTTTGTTTCTATCTGCCTAAAATGTATATAATACTCAGAACCACTCTTCCAGGGTATGGCTGTTCCTTATATGCATTTGTTTGTATGTTTTGGACATAGTTTTGTCACCCAGATTTTGCTATGGCCATAAATAAAAGCTTTTATTTTTGCAAGTCTCATCTCGAGTCTCACTCTCTTTGGCATTTCGTTGGCTCAGGAAAACTGCTAGAACCTTAAAGAATGAACTGATGCTTGAGGAAACCTGTTAAGGGAAAAAACCTGCTGAGGATCTATTAATGCTACAGACTTCCTTGTTTTTTCAGACATTGTATGCAAAGAAAGTTTTGCTTGCTCTCCTGCAGGTTTTCTAGTGGTTTTTGGAAACGCTTGCCTTTTTCTTAGTAACTCAACAAATAAGTGTTCTGCCTTTCAATTTCTTTCAAGCCAAAGACCTCTTGGTATTCTTTCCTGATCCCTATTTGATCTTTGCACATGTCTATTAGGCCTCAGGCTGATATCACCAGAAGTTTCTGAAATTTCTGTAACCAATTTATTTTAGATATCCAATGTATGCATTGTTTTCTCATTTTCTGCAAGTTTTGCTTTGGGAGCCACCTGTAGCCACCTGTTAATCTTCAGAGGGTCTACTCGCTCTGCAGTTTCCCCCCATTTGTCAGCCCTTGAATGTGGTGAAGGTTTATTTTATCTTATGCATGTTTTTCAGTGCTTTTTCCGTGTTCTCCCTCTCTCTCTTTTTTTTTTTGTTACTAACCCAACAGAAAAGTCTTCTTCCCCTGGATTTTTTCCAAGCCAACTATCTCCTTATAATGTTTTCTGATGACACTTTCCCATATATAACTGGCTTTTCATTTTCAGATATTTCAGATTATCTTTTTTGTGAGATTCACAGTGGGGAATACCATATATTTCAACTGGAAAATAAATAATTAAGGATTTAACTTAATGACTAATTTAAATTATTTGTCTGCATTTATAACATTGACCCTCTTCCGGTGAGGGGGGGGCTGCCTGTGGGGAGCTTGTTCTTAACAGCTCTGGATTCTTGGTTGCATTAAACTGTCTGAACAGCAATTCATCAGCCGTTTGACAGCTTGATTACCTCTTCTTCGGGCTTAGAAGAAGAAGGTGAGCTAATTATGCTTGGGCAGCGCGCCAACTAACCTTCCCAGACTATAAATCTGGGAAAGGGAGGAAGGGCACCCGTCAGCATAATAATCTCTGCGCCAAGAACTTCTGCTTTATTTGCAGAACAAAGGCGATCCACTCATCCTCAGCACAAGCATAAAAATCTGATTTATTGATTCCAGAACGGGCAGAGCCTCTACGCGTGAACTTCTAATTGTATGTATTAATCTTATTTATTTATTTATTTATTTGGAGTTTTTATATGCCGCCCAATCCCAAAGGACTCTGGGTGGCTTACAAGAAATATAAAAAACACATAACGACAAAACAATTTAAAACAGACACCCCTCATACATTCATTCTAGTCAGGGCTGGACCTCAACAGTGAGGTCAACAGCCCCAGGCCTGCCGGAACAGCCAAGTTTTTACAGCTTTCCTGAAGGCCATCAGAGTGGGTATGGTCCGGATTTCCAGGGGGAGCTGGTTCCAAAGAGTTGGAGCAGCCACCGAGAAGGCCCTCCTCCGAGGGCCCGCCAGCCAACATTGTTTGGCCGACGGCATCTGAAGGAGGCCCAATCTATGGGATCTTACTGGCCGCTGGGAGGTATGTGTCAGCAGGCGGTCTCGAAGGTATCCTGGCCCTAAACCATGTAGGGCTTTAAAGGTAATAGCCAACACCTTGAATTGAGTCCGGAGACCAATAGGTAGCCAGTGCAGCTCACGGAGGATAGGTGTAACGTGGGTGTACCTATCCAATATCACCCTGCAGCCTCATTCTGAACTAACTGCAGTCTCTGAACGCTTTTCAAGGGTAGCCCCATGTAGAGCGCGTTACAATAATCCATCCTGGACTTCTGGTGGGCGGAGCCTGACAGGGGGTTGTTATTTTTAACAGCTCTGGAATCTTGGCGTCGTTAAACTGTCTAGATAGCAATTCATCAAGCTGTCTAGCAGTTTATTTACCCTCTCTTCGGGCCTAGAAGAGAGAGGTGAGAAGTTATGCATCGGAAGCCCTCTATCTGACCCTCTCAACCTAAACTCTGGGAGGAAGGGAGAGGGCACCGGCGGTAGCATAGCTGCTCCGAGCTGAGGCTCATTCTGCCTATTGTTGCAGAAGGAAGGTTTTCGCTCATTCTCAGCACAATGATTTACTATGGACTTCAAGCCGAGTTGAACCAATATCTGTGAACATCTTAATTGTATGTATAAATCCTTAGCTCCATTTGCAAAGAATTCCTTCTGCTGATTACTTGTTGAAAGTTCTATAAAAATGGCGCCGAGCTGTGTAGGAGGGGCGTGACTCGGACAGAACTTTTGCGAAGCCTAAAAGTGATTTATTACCAAGAAATGACTTATTATCAAAACAAATAGCAATTGCTGTATAATTGGACAGCCTGGACTTTTTAACTGACTAAAGAAGATTAAACTTGCGATGGCTTCTAAGCAAAAATTTCCCCCTCCTCCTCCCCCTGCATTGAAAAGTGCTGGAAATTCATCAGCGCCTTCTGCTAAATTACAATCATTACTCCCTTCTACTTCTGCAGGGGACCCCCTGACAAGGGAAGTTCTGCAGAAGGAATTAATCGATGCGTTAAAAAATCATGCTGATATGATGGAAGCAAAACTTAAGGAAGAGATAGTTGCTTCTAACAAACAGATGTCTGAAGAACTTATGACATGTAATCAAACGATTAGAAGGGATTTTCTGATGGCTCTGAATTCTCTATCAGGTTATGTGTATGGCCTGGAAGAAAAGTTAGAAGATCTTAGTGACTCTAATATGAACCTGGTAATGAAGATGGAGGTGGTCCAGCTAAAGGTCAGTGATGCAGAAAATGAAATCATAATGTTACAGTATAGACAAATGGAATTTGCTTTAAGGATAAGGGGCCTCCCTGAAAATACACAAGAGAACTTGAAACAGATTCTCTCTGAAGCCTTTGACCTGATGGTGGGAAGGTCAGGAGGGAATCTTGATTGGCAAATCAAAAAAGTTTACCGCGTTAATTCTTGGCAAGCAAGAGAAAAGCATTTACCAAGAGATATAGTGGTTTATTTTGTCACTAGAGATGTGAGGAACACAATATTACAGGAATCCTACAAAAATAAGCTTCAAATCGGGGGTCAGGAGGTGATTGTCTTGAAGGAGATACCACCTAAAATGCTGAGATCTAGGAAAGACTATGCCTTTTTAGTTGAAGAGCTTAAAAATTGCCAGATACAGTTTAGATGGGACGCATCAGCGAGCATCGCATTTAGCTACCTTGGAAAAAGACATAACCTCAATACAGTATGGAAGGCACAAGATTTCTACACCAAAGTAGGGTGAACAAGGTGGACAACCCCCTTCCTCTAGATCTAGACAAAGAGAACAAGAAGGATATGATGGAGAGCAAACCACTCAAGTATTAACAAGGGAGGGTCAACTTGTTCTCTCAGAGATACAAGAAGCTAAAGATCAAAGACAAGACAGTGTGGTTACTAGACGAATGGAACAGGAATTAAAAAAAAACATACACAAGCCACTGCTCAGGATCATACAGGTGTTACATCAGAAGCAGTGGGAGGAGCTAGGCCAAAGGTTAAATTCCAAGATGTTCAGATAGCTCTTAAAAAGTTTCAGGGGGCTAATGATGGTAACTAAGTCTCTAATTTGGAATGTTAAGTGATTGGATCAATTTAACAGAGAATAAAAGACTCAATATTGAAGGGTATGATTTGGTATATAGTTGCTTATTTGTTATATAATAAAAAGGTGGATAAGAATTTTAAAAGTCATATTCTAAAGAATGCCTTACTGTGGGTTGGGAAAAAACATGAATATAAATTTAATGACATGGTAGACTTACAAAAAGGTTAAGGTATTCTGGACAAAAATATGATGGATTATGCAAAATGTTCTAAAAAAAAAGGATAAAGTTTACCCCACACCTATTTTTGTTATGTATAATTACTGACTGTACAGCAGTAGAGATTAACTTGATTTTGCACTTGATAACAGCAGCTGGATTGTGGTGGCGCAATACTGGAAGAAGGAAGATTTGTCTACTATCCAAGAATGGACATTGAAAATCACAAACTTAGCAGAGATGGCTAAATATTTGCATATCTCAAGGATAATTCAAACTAGAGATATAAATGAGACTGGGAAAAATGGATTGACTATATTCAAAATAAATATGGGTCTAGGAAATTTCAGATAGCTTATGATTAAGATCATAAATTATACAAATTGTTTATAGTTAGCCTAGCAAGGAGGAGCTAAGCTCAATTCAAAGACATTATTAACTTTCTATTTTCTCTTTAAGTATATTTTAAACTGTTTTTGTTAAAGATTTATACCTTGTATTGGTTCTGGGAAGTCAGGGTGGGGGAAGGTTGGGGGGGTTGGGGGGAGGGTGGGAGGGAGTGGAGTTTACTAAGTTAGAGGAGGGGTGCTGGATTTTAAGGTATTATGATTGTACATGTATACTGCTATTTTTTATTTTTATGTATTATAATGAAATGGAATTATAAATATCATCAACACAAAAGGGAGTTTGCTCAGAAGCTGAAATGCACCAAGTGAATTAGAGGAAGAGTGGGAAGCAGAGGAGAGAAGAAAGATAGGAAGAGAGGGATAGAAGAGAGGGTGAAGGGGGAAGATGAGGTGTATAAGGAGGAGTGGTAAGGGGAGAGAGGAGAAGTAGAAAGGCAGGGGAAGTAGAGTACAAAATGATGGCAGGAAGACAGGATGTAGAAAGGGGGAGGAGAGAGGGGGAAGAAAGTGTCGGATAAGGTATAAATATGGTGTATGGAGAGCAGAAGAGCCAATAACTGGGGGTTTTTTTCTTTGATAATTGATAGTAAGATAAATTGATGTAATTACTTAATAATACAACATGATATTGACTATGTAATAGTATACATGTGATTATATGCTATGAAAATGAAAAAAAAAAACTTTCTATGGGAGAAAGTTTGACATCCCTGGAAAAAAAAATCCACCCTCGAGGTGACAAGGGCATGAGTGACCGTTAGAAGTCCATCCAGGTCCAAATAGGGCCGCAATTGGTGCACCAGACGAACTTGGGCAAAGGCCCCCCTGGTCACAGCTGACAGATGATGCTCCAATTTCAGCTGCGAAACCAGGAGGACTCCCAAATTGCGAGCCCTCTCTGAGGGGCATAAATTTTCTCCCCCCAGGGTTAAGGATGGACTGTCCAAACAGTCCTTCGGGGGCAACATCCAAAGCCACTCAGTCTTATCGGGATTGAGCACAAGTTTGTTCACCCCCATCCAGACCCTAACAGCCTCCAGGCATCGGCACATCACGTCCACCGCTTCACTGAACTGGCAAGGGGCAGAAAGATATAATTGAGTATTATCGGCATACTGATGATACTTTACCCCATGCTGTCGCATGATCTCACCCAGTGGCTTCATGTAGATGTTAAATAGGAGGGGGGACAAGACCGAACCCTGCGGCACCCCACATTCGAGGGGCCTAGGGGTCGACCTTTGCCCCCCGACCAACACCAACTGCGACCTGTCAGAGAGGTAAGAGGAGAACCACCGTAAAACTCTGCCTCTCACTCCCCCCTCCCCCAGGCGTCGCAGAAGGATACCATGGTCAATGGTATCGAAAGCTGCTGACAGGTCAAGAAGCACCAGGATAGAGGAATATCCTCTATCCCTGGCCTGCCAGAGATCATCGGTCAGGGCAACCAAAGCGGTTTCCGTGCTGTACCTGGGCCTGAAACCAGACTGAAAGGAGTCTAGATAATCCGTTTCATTCAAAGTCCATCGGAGTTGAAGTGCCACTACCTTCTCAACAACCTTCCCTAAAAAAAGGAAGGTTGGAGACGGGACGATAGTTTTTCAAAAAAGCTGGGTCCAGGGAAGGCTTCTTGAGGAGGGGTCTTACCACTGCTTCCTTTAATGATTGCAGGAAAAACCCCTCCTGCAAAGATGCGTTGATAATCGTCTGGAGCCAGCCTCGTGTCACTTCTCTGCTGGTCGAAACCAGCCAGGAGGGGCACGGGTCCAGTAAACAGGTGGAGGCACCCATCACTCCCATGGCCTTGTCTACTTCCTCAGGGGTGACAAATTCAAACTCATCCCAAAAAATCTGATTAAGACTAGCCCTCGGCATCTTGACTGGTACTGCCCAAGTGGAGTCCAGGTCTGTCCGAATCTGAGTGATTTTATCCGACAGAAACTGAACAAATCCTCAGCTCTTCCCTGCAAGGGTTCCCCCGCCTCCTCACCTTTCAGGAGGGAGCGGGTCACCCTAAACAGGGCAGCTGGGCAAGATTCCACGGACGCAATAAAAGCGGAAAAATGCATACATTTTGCCGCCCGTATCACCACTAGATAAGTCCTAATAAAGGCCCTTAATAGTGATCGATCAGACTCAGAGTTACTAGCCCTCCAACGTCGCTCTAGGCATCTCTTTTGGCACTTCATCTCCCAGAGTTCCTCGGTAAACCAAGGTGCCCTCCTGGATCTGCTGCAGCGGAGAAGCCTCAAAGGTGCAATCCGATCCAATGCTCCAGCTGCCACACTATTCCAGGCAGCGACCAAAGACTTGGCCGGGTTGCGGACAAGGGAATCAGGTATCTCTCCAAGCTCCCTCTGAAATCCCTCCGGGTCCATCAGGCGCCTGGGGCAGAACCACTTAATCAGCTCCGCCTCCCTGCAATGGGAGAGTAGTGTCATGAAGTCAAGCCTCAGCAAGGAGTGATCTGACCATGACAAGGGCAAGGTCTCAATTTCCCTTAAATCAAGAGAGAAATACAAGGTCAAGCATGTGTCCCACCCTATGAGTCAGATCCTGAACTACCTGGGTCAAGTCCATGGTTGTCATGGAAGCCATGAACTCCTGTGCCCCATCTGACTGTTCACCGAGAGACGGCAGATTAAAGTCCCCCAATACTATAGCAATAGCAATATAGCAGTAGACTTATATACCGCCTCATAGGCCTTTCAGGCCTCTCTAAGCGGTTTACAGAGAGTCAGTATATTGCCCCCAACAATCTGGGTCCTCATTTTATCCACCTCGGAAGGATGGAAGGCTGAGTCAACCCTGAGCCGGTGAGATTTGAACCGCTGACCTGCTGATCTAGCAGTAGCCTGCAGTGCTGCATTTAACCACTGTGCCACCTTGGCTCTATAAGTCTGGGGTACTCCACCCCCAACCCAGCTACTGTCTCTAGCAGCACCAGCAGGGCTGTCGTGATGCAGTTGGGAGGCAGGTACGTCAACAGCAAGCCTAATTGAACCCTTAGGTCCAACTTCAAGAGGAGAGACTCACACCCCACAATCTCTGAGATGGGAATCCTGCGAGGAACTAACGACATTTGGACAATAACTCCTACTCCCCCCCTTTTCTGGTGTCGTGGTTGGTGGAGCACCTGAAACCCATCTGGGCACATTTCTGAGAGGGGGACACCCCCCTCTTGGCCCAGCCAGGTCTGCCTCCTCGACCAATATTAGATCCCGGACGAGGGGGACTTTGTTCACAACCAACCTGGCATTTAGCAACAACAACCTGAGACCAGGGGCCTGTACTCCTCTGACACCAGATCCTTGAGTTGAGCCTGAGGGGCCGGAACAAGCAATTGCTGTAATGTAGCGAGTCCTTCTTCCCCGGTAATGGCTAGCCCTACAGCTCCCGCCATATCTGCCCCTCCCAATTGTGACTGAAATGCTCTGACATCCCCTTATCCCTGTAGACCCCTCCCCCTCTCCCATGGCCCCCCTTTTTCCCGGCAGGTCATGTATTCCATTCACACCAGGACGGGAGTGAGTCTGGGCCCCCATCCACTTCTGCTTCTGCATTCAGTGGAGAGGACTCCAGGTCGCATCCCCAGTCCTACCATACTTACCGATCAAACACTCTCTTCAGACACACCCCACACTAATTACTAAAATACAATACAATAAATTAAAAGTGGGCACATTTTCTCTCACATTTATACACTCATACACCCAGCAAACCAGCTAAAATGCTGTTCCTGAATAGACAGGCAATTAAAATAATTAAAAATGGTAAAACTAAATGTCCCGGAAGGGAAAGAGGGGGGGAGCACCCAGACAGAGGCACTGGTGAGCGGTGGCCGGGTCCAGGGTCAGTGTGGCAGGCACTGGCTAGGTGTCCTGGAAGAGGGATTTCCAGATAGTGTACTGCAGAGGCCCCATGTATTTCAATGTGGGGAAATCCTCATAGGCGAGACTTGTTTCATGGATCTTCCCCTTCAGCCTCTCTGAGAGAGAGGTGATGCCCACCAGGAAGTTGTGCTTGTCAGTTTCCGCCAGTCTTTTCTGCAGGATCTGGCTACCTTCCTGCAATTTACACAGCTGCAGGCTGTAGCGCTGGATCGTCTGCTCGATGTCAGTCAGTGCCCGGGCCGTGTCAGCTTCCAGCTCCTCCAGCATGGCCCCCTGATGTCCATGGAGCAGCCAATGCAGCCGCTCAGAGGTCTTGCTGATGTGCCCACGCTCAGCATCCCAGAGGGTCTGCAGCCACTCCTCCAGCCCCCCCCCACAACTCCGCGAAGGCCCCCATCCAGCCTGGTGACCTGGTGCCACCCAATGGTACTGCAGGGTGGGCCAGTCGCAGAAGAAGCAGAATCTGGTTTGGGTGGCCTTAGGAGGCTTCTTGGGTCCTCCCAGGCCTTCGTTCCATACCTTTCCTCTCTCTCTCTGGGTCTCGCCCCTTCTTGGTCGGGGGTTGGGGGTCTGCAAGGGGTCTCTCGGGTGGGCGCAGGAGGAGGTGAAAGTTGCGGGATTAAACGTAGACCTGTGTCTGGCTTTCCACTGGCTGCTCAGGGGGGGGCACCTCCTCCTCCTCCTCCGCCGCCCTGCGCCGCCTTGCCTTCCCTCAGGTGGAACTTCCTTAGCTTCATTTTTACAAGAATTCCTTCTGATAAGTTACATGCTAAAGAGATATACAAAATGACGCTGAGCAGCTTCGTAGCATGGGTCGGACTTTGAAAATATTTCTAAGGAGCTTAGAACATTTAAAGAAAAGGAAGTGATTTATCACTAAACTAAATAGCAATTGCTGTACAATCGGCTAGCATAGACTTACTAATTGGCTGAAGAAGATTAAACTTGGAATGGCTTCTAGGCAAAAGATTCCCACCATCCTCCCCCCTTCTAATATCTCGAAAAGTGTGGGCAGTTCGCCTGCTTCCATTGCGAAATTACAGTCACTACTCCCCCCCCCCTACTGTTGCAGGGGAGCCTCTGACTAAAGAATTTTTCAGAAAGAATTGGCCAAAGCTTTTAAAAATCATGCAGCTGCGATGGAAACAAAAATTAAGGAGGTGATATCTGCTGCTTATAAAGAACTGACTGATGAACTTGTGACCCAAAATCAGAAGATCAGGGACAATATTTTGGGGGCTTTTAATTCGCTATCAGGATACGTGTCTGGAATTGAAGATAGATTAGAAGATCTTAGCGATTCCAATATCAACTTGGCATCGAAAATGGATGTGGTTCAACAAAAAGTTGGAGATGCTGAAAATGAAATTATTATGTTACAGTATAGACAAATGGAATTTGCATTAAGAATAAGAGGTTTACGTGAAAATAATCAGGAAAATTTGAAACAGATTCTCTCAGAAGCCTTTGATAATTTGATGGGAAGGCCAGGTGGGAATTTTGAATGGCAAATTGAAAAAAGCTTATCGTGTTAACTCCTGGCTTGCCAGACAGAAGCAACTACCAAGAGACATTGTGGTGTACTTTGCTACAAGAGACATGAGGAATATGATATTGCAAGAGTCTTATAAAACTAAGCTTCAAATTGGGGATCAGGAGCTGACCGTTTTGAAAGAGATACCATCTAAAATGCTGAGATCAAGGAAAGACTACGCTTTCTTAGTTGAAGAGCTTAAAAATCTTCAGTTACAGTTCAGATCGGATGCGCCAGCCGGTCTAGCACTCATTTATCAGGGGCAAAGATACCGCCTTAATTCAGTATGGAAGGCCCGAGACTTCTACAATAACATATTGAAGGCTGGACATCTCGCCCCACCTGGACCCAGAGAAAGAGAACAAGAAGGACAGGATAGACAGCAAACTACCGAAGTATCAACAAGGTTGGATCAACTTTCTCTCTCAGAAGTACAAGGAGCCAAGGAACAAAGACAAACCCATGTGATTACCAGACAAATGGACCAAGAATTAAAAAAGCAACAATTACAACAAACACCTGCCACTGGTCAAGAAGCTACAGGTATCAGTCTAGAAGCAGTGGGAGGAGCCAGGCCAAAGATTAAATTCCAGGATGTCCAGATGGCTCTAAAAAGCTTCAGGGAGCCAAAGATGACAATTAAGTTCCTAATGTGGAATGTTAATGGATTAAATTCCCCACAGAAAAGGAAGAAAATAAATCACTATCTTAAACAATTCAAGAATGATATAATTTGCTTGCAAGAAACTCACATTAGATCAACTGATCAAAAATACTTGATTAATACAAGACTTGGACAGCACTTTATAGCTTCTGCTCCAGAGAAGAAAAATGGTATAGTTATCTATTTAAGGAAGGATATGAGAGCTGAATTAATTGAAGCAGACTACCAAGGAAGATACATTGCTATAGATCTGGCATTAGAAGGGAAAAGGATATTGCTACTGGGAATATATGCTCCCAATCAACAACAAGATAGATTTTATAAAAAGCTCCATGCTAAATTAGTACTTTGGGACTATAGGTCCTGCATACTATTGGGTGACTGGACGGTGTTATGGATACTAAGAAAGACAAGAAGGCTTCTCAGCAAAATATTCAAATACGAGCAAAACTACCTAAGTCCTTTTTCGACATGATAGATGATTTTAAACTGAGAGATATCTGGCGAGAAAGAAATGCAGAAGAATACAATTTTACCTTCTTTTCCGATAGACACCAATCCTTTTTTAGGATTGACTTTATACTAACTACCAATGATTTGCTTTCTAGGGTAAAGAAGACAAAGATATGCTCCAGAGTTTTATCAGATCATAATCCGGTTTGGATGGAGTTGGGAGCTGGGATGCAAGCAAGAAGGTCTTGGAGATTGAATGAAAATTTATTTAGATATGAGAAATATATTAATGAATGTAAAAAATTGTTAACAGAATACTTTGTTTTTAATATGAATAAGGGTACATCTATGGAAATAGTATGGGATGCAAGTAAAGCATATATGAGAGGAGCTTTGATAAATCTAAATAGATTATACAGACGTAAACAGGGGGGAAAGCTAATCGAACTGGAAGATGAAATTAGGAAGAAAAAGCAAGAGTTAATTTTAAAACCAGGAGATAAAAAGATTAAAGAAGCAATTACCTTATTAAAAGACCAATTTAATATGCTGATTTCAGACCAGGTAGCTACCAATCTGTTATATGCAAAACATAACACTTTCTGTAATGCGAATAAATCTGGTAGATGGTTAGCATACTTGATCAGAAAAAAACAAAAATCTCGTAACGTAGCAAAATTACACTATAGAGGGAAGGAAGTGTATCAACAGGATGAGATTCAAAAGGTCTTTCGTGAATTATTTATAGGATTGTACAAGGGTGATAAAATTCAAGACCTAGATATAGATAGATACCTGGACAAAGAAAAAATACCCATAAAGATGAGCAGAGGGAAAGATTGAACCAACCAATAACTTAGGGGAAAATTCTATAGGTAATCAAACAGTTAAAGGCAGGGAAAGCACCGGGTACAGATGGCTTGACGGCGGCTTTATTATAAAAATCTACAATTAGAAATGGTAGAACCTCTTAAGGAATTATTTAATAAGATTCAAGTGGAAGGCAAGGTACCCCCATCTTGAAAGACAGCTTTTATATCCCTGATACCTAAAGAAGATCAAGATATTACTCAACCAAAAAATTATACACCTATATCATTACTTAATGTAGATTACAAAATCTTTACCAAAATACTAGCGAATAGGTTAATGTTGGTTATCCAGCAATTGATTCATAATGATCAAACAGGTTTTATTCAAGGGAGACAAATGAGAAGTAATGTAAGACTAATTGGTAATACACTAGAATATTTGGGAAAGAATAATCAAATCCCTGCTGCGCTCATATTTCTAGATGCTGAGAAAGCCTTTGATCTAGTTAATTGGCAATTCCTGCTGAAAACATTGCAAAAAATGCAAAAAGGAGAACATTTCTTACAATCAATCAAAGCAATATATCAACAACAAACAGCTCAAATTATAGTTAATGGAAGTTTAACAGATTCTTTTCAAATTGAAAAAGGTACAAGGCAGGGTTGTCCCTTGTCCCCATTATTGTTTATCATAACTTCGGAATTATTATTGAATAAAATACAGGGTTCGGAGGACTTACAGGAAAATAAGATTAGGCAGCAAGAATATAGAGTACGTGCTTTTGCAGATGATTTGGTTATAATATTAACCCAACTGCAGGAATGTAGTAAGGTCTTAATGAATATGATTAATCAATATGGTCAAGAGTCAGGATTTAAAATAAATTTAGGGAAAACAAAGATATTAGCTACAAATATGAATATTAAACAAAAGGAAGAACTAGAAGGAATGACAGGATGTGAAATAGTTAAATATTTAGGAGTTCATATTTCAACCTCAAATGGGAAGCAATACAAGTATAATTATGAACCACTTTGGCATAGTATACAGACAGAGATGAAAAAATGGGAGAAACTACAGTTATCTTTGCTGGGAAGAATAGCAGCAGTGAAAATGAATATTCTACCTAAATTTCTATTTCTTTTCCAAATGTTACCAATACTTTAAAAAGATGTGAACCTGTTAGATTGGCAGAAGGGTATTAATAAATTTATATGGGCAGGGAAGAAACTGAGAGTAAAACTAAAAATAATGCAAGATGTGTGCAAGAAGGGAGGTTTGAAATTACCCAATTTAAAATTATATTATGACGCAGTAGTTTTATCTGTAATTAGTGATTGGATTAACAAATGATAGAATACTTAATATCGAGGGGCATGATTTGGTATATGGCTGGCATGCTTACCTGTTATATAACAAAAGAGTGGACAAGAACTTTAAAAGTCATATTTTAAGGAATGCTCTACTGCGGGTCTGGAAAAAATATCAATACAAATTAAATGATAAGATAGCCATGTGGGCAATTCCCAAACATGCAATAGAAAATATGAACATAGTACAAAAATAGGATGTGACTACTTACAGACAGCTTCTTACCCTAGAAAGAGGTGTACTACAACTAAAACCCTTGGATGAATTAAAAAAGGAAAAGGTAATCCAAACATGGTTTCAGTACAGGCAGTTACAGGCCAGATGGAAAATAGATCAAAAAATTGGTTTTATGCAAGTCGAGGATAATTTAATTAAACAAATAAGAGATCAAAGTCCAATGCATATAAAGAGATTATATAATGTATTAATAGAGATGAACTCGGAAACAGAATTAGTTAAAGACTGTATGATAAAGTGGGCCTAAAATATTGAAGAACCAATAATGTTGGATACATGGTAAAGGATTTGGGTAAGAAATGTAAAATTTACACAGGCCCAAAACTTGAGAGAAAACTTTTATAAGATGTTTTATAGATGGCATTTAGATCCTAAAAATTTGGCTTCTATGTATCCGAATTTACAACCTAAATGTTGGAGATGTGACTCTGTGGACGCTACATATTTTCATATATGGTGGACTTGCAAAAAGGTTAAGGCATTTTGGATAAAAATATGGTGGATTATGCAAAATGTTCTTTTAAAAAGGATAAAGTTTACCCCCCAGTTATTTTTGTTAGGTATAATTACTGATTGTACAGCTGTAAAGATTAATTTGATTTTGCACTTAATAACTGCAGCAAGATTGTTGGTGGCGCAATACTGGAAGAAGGAAGATTTGCCTACTATCCAAGAATGGACATTGAAAGTCACAAACCTAGCCGAGATGGCTAAAATATCTGCATATCTTAAGGACTATTCAAACGAGAGATATAAACGAGACTGGAAAAAATGGTTTGATTATACTCAAAATAAATATGGGACTAAGAAATTCCAGATAGCTTATAATTAAGATCAGGAATGATATAAATTGTTTAGAGTTAGCCTAGCAAGGAGGAGCTAAGTTCAATTTAAAGACGTTATTAATTTTTTACTCTCTTTTAAATATATTTTAGACTGTTTTTGTTAAAGACTTATACCGTGTATTGGTTCTGGGAAGTCAGGGGAGGGAAGGTTGGGGGGGCGGGGGACGGGTGGGAGGGAGTGAAATATATTAGGCTTGAGGAGGGGTGTTAGGTTTTAAAGTAATATGATTGTACATGTATACTGTCTTCTCTTATTTTTTTAAAACAAAGATATGTTATGTATATTGAAATGGAAGTATAAATACCATCAACACAGAATGGAGTTTGCTCAGAAGCTGAAACACACTAAGTGAATGAGAGGAAGAGTGGGAACAGAGGAGAGAAGAAAGATAGGAGAGAGGGATAGGAGAGAGGGTAACGGGGGAAGATGAGGAGAATAAGGAGGAGTGGAAAGGGAGAGAGGAGAAGGAGAAAGGAAGGGGAAGTAGAGTAGAAAAGGATGATGGAGGGAAGAAAGGAGGTAAGGAGGGGGAGGAGAGAGGCACAAGAAAGTGTTGGATAAGGCATAAATATGGTGTATGGAGAGCGGAAGAGCCAATAATTGGTTTTTCTTTTTATTATTTTTTTTTTCCGGGAGTTGATGGCAAGATGAACTGATGTAATTATTAATTAACACAACATGATATTGGCTATGTAATAGTATACATGTGATTATATGAAAATGAAAATAAAAAGATATTTTGATAACATTGACCGATCTCTATCTATATTCACTGACAATTCTTATATACAGAAACTTCTCTCACACACACAAACACAAGTATGCAGACTCTAGCACCCCCATTCATTTTTAAATTTACTCCTGTTTTGTGAAAAATACAAAAAGAAATAATAGGGGAAATAGGGGAGGAAGGGGGAAAGGAAGAGAGTAGAATACAAAGAAAAAAGAAAGAAAAGACATTAACTTCTGTCTCCCTTTGGCACAGTAAAATAAGATCGTAAGATCAAACCTCAACTTTTTACTTTTACATAGTGGTATAAACTAGCAATTTCTATGTCAATGCATCTATCTAATAGGTAAAACCCCAAATCAAAGCCTCATTTTCCCCCCAGCTCAAGCACAAACAGAGACCGTTTCCAAATAGAAGCAAAAGTATTTATATATTTTTTTATTTTTTTCAAAGCAATCAATTTAGCCATATCTGTTTTTTTCTAACAACTTTTGCAGCCATTCTTCCATTATTGGGATTTAAGTGGCCTTCAATTTTTGTGTGTAAAGTAATTTGTCTGCCCTCAACATATATAACATTAAAGTTCCCCCCCAAAATTCCAAGTTTTTTTTCATTAAACCCAAATAAAAGTTTCTGGCTTTATTTTTATATTCACTTTAAGAATCTTCCATATTAAGAAAGAGGTAAGGACAGGAGGATGGAAAGGAGAGGAAGAGAAGAAGAGAGGGTAGGAAGGGGAAGAGTAGGAGTAGGAGAAAGGTAAGGGAAAAAGGAAGGAGAGGAGGAAAGAAGAAAGTAGAGAAGGGATGGAGGGAGAAAAGAAAGGGAAAATAAGGTGGTGTTACAACAGGAGGAAGGGATGGTAAATAAAGCAACCTAAACTGTACATTATAACCTATTAAATGAAATAATAAATGTATAAGATTGACAAACATAAAGAATAATAATAATTATGTAAATGTATGCTTAAAACGGTATGTAAGAGAACCAAAAAAATTTCTGATAAGAATCTTCGGTATTAGAATATGAATCCTATTCCAGTATTTCTTTGCTTTATCACATGTCCACAAGAAATGATAAAAAGTCTCTTCTTTACATTTCCAACACTCATTGGAAATATCTTTACACATTCTTCACAACTTATCTGGTGTTAAATACCAATGCTACATGATCTTTTAGAATTTTTCTTTCAAATTGTAATTTAGTATAAATTTAAAACTTCTCCATGGTATTGACGGGATGGCTTATTCTAGCCTGCTAGCTTGTTGACTGAATTGAAATTCTGAAGACATGCCTCCCTGGTAACCATCCAGTCTTTCAATTCAGTCTCAGCTTGCAGGACTGGTTTTCTTGAGCTTTCAGCTCAGAGTTGAAAGAAAATTAGTTTTATTCCCTGGACATTGAATTGGTTAGTAAGATTATTAGGATTGGAAGTTGTTCTTCAAGCTGTGAGTGAAGCTGCGGGTGCAGCCACTGGGCTTTTTAACCCGTTTCCAACATTTGACAGCCTTGTGCCTTCTGCTGCCTCAACTTGTTCAGAGGTTGTGGCTGCTACGTTGTCATGGCTAGGCCGGGAACATCAGTTAAGCTGTCTGCGAGCACCAATTGGTCCCAACACGACTGCAGTCTGGCAGGAAGAATCCAGGCTTCCCATTGGTTAACTGTTTTGACAGCTCGATTATATAAGAGCTCTAAGGTTAAAAAGTTGTTCGTTCGCAGTTAGTAGATAATAAACAGTTGTTGCAGTTGAACTGTCTCCATGCCTTCTCTCAGGGCTCAGGCTATAGCACTGGCAACGAAGATGGGATTCTGAGGGGAATTATATCGATCTTTCAGAAATACCACCTCATCAAAGAACCCATGGTAATAATGATGGCAATACCTTCTTTTGGTGGGGAGGAGGAGCTGATGCTGCAACAAGATGATGTGCGATCTTGGTACTCCAAGATCACAGTCAATACTATTGCCACTGGACGGTCCTTTTGGATTGTCCTGAAGAGATGGTGATAGGGAAGAGTATGTTCTGCTGATCTCAGGGACACTGCAAAGGGGAATCTCTTTTTGCCGGCAACAGAAGCGCAGCCATTCAAGCTGCTGAAGTTGGGACAGCTCCAGAATGGGAGGAAAACAGAAAGAGAAAGTGTGTCCATCTGGTGAGAAAATATTATTATAAAAGAGATTACCCCCCCCCCAAAAAATTAAAGCTAAATTAAATTTGAAAACAGAAGAGAACAAGCGGTGAAATTAAGATACATTAGACAGTGTGTTATCCTTTTTTTAAAAAAAATTCTTTTATGGATGGAACTTTTGCAAATGTTTCCTATTTTTTTAATTGAATAGATTAGCTTTTCTTCTACTACTTTTTATATTCTTTTTTTACACTTATGGATTAAAATCTTTTTCCTTATTTTTATAATGCTGGATTGGATGAAGTTATTTTTTGCTCCATTTAAGAATTGTGTTTTTTTTAAGCCTGGAATATAAAGAAGATATAAAAGGAATACAAAGAGGGCTGTAATAACAAAGGAAAAGGAAGTAACACTACCACTTGGAAGTGGGAGGCTTGGAAAGCTTGGAAGTATTGTTTATTCTTATTTCTTTTTGATCATTTTATTTTGCATTTCAAGTTTCCTCAGCTTGTTTACAGAGAGTGATAGTGAGAAGAGCATGGGTTGTTTATACAGGTGCTTTTTGGGAGCTTCATTGGCAGTTGGAGTGGAGTGAAAACAAAGCCTTGTTTTGTAAGATTATAAATGAACTTGCTTTAAATTTAATAAAAAGTTTTGAATGCCAGAGTGGCAGTGTTTACAAGTTGGAAGAATGGCACAACATGAAAAAGAAACCTTAACATTGCAAAAGATTGTATTTGAAATTCAAAAATTATTAGAAGTAATAGCGAGAATTGAGAAGAGATTGGAGAATATGGATCCTAAAACAGCAAAATTTGATGGAAATTGAGGATGTTCATCAAATGAAGAAAGTGGAGGTCAGAGTTCTAAAAACTGAAGGAAAAAATAAACAAAGAGACAAGAAAATTGTTTATACTGACTGAACTGAGTGTGGTTGGAAATGGAAAGTGGAATATGGAAAGAGGAGATAGATGGACTGGAACTCTACCCCAGATCTCAAAGTATAGAAGAAGAAGAAAAAAGAATTGATGGAACTAAGGAGAGAAATTTTGTCAGAAGCACTAGTGATAACCAAGGATAAGCTGATCGAAGAAGCAGATGGAGGGTTTCGAGCTTATACAAGATATGCAATAAGCAATAAGTTGCAAAGAGAAGTCCATACAAAACTTATTAAGGAAATAACCAGAATACTAATGCCACAAATGGGAAGAGACATAAACTGCACTATTATTGGAAATACCCAGGCTGATGTAATGAAAACTTATAATAAAAATTAAGTTAAATTTAGTTTATATATATATATATATATTGGTTTGATAAGAGGAAATTTGATATAAATTGCAAATGGTGACTACAAAAGGAAGTTTAGAAACTCTGTTATTAAATATAACCAATTTTTATATAGAACATGTTATAAAGATGTAATGTTACTAGATGATATTGGTAAGAGCTAATGGAATCCCATTATGTGGTTTTGCTTTAAATTTAAAATATTTTATATAAAAGGACGTAACAACAATTATAGTCAAATGAAGGTTGAGGTATGATGATAGAAATATATATAAATATACTTGATTTAAAATATATGATTTGATATGAATTCTAGGTGGAAGGGATGCACGGACGTTTTTGTAACCAATCAACACACTTTCTACAATTTGTAATGGAAGATGGTTTTGTGGGGTTTTTGTGTGTGCGTCTTGTCTGTTTGTGTTTATTCAAAAATAAAAAAAATCTTTTTTTTAAAAAAAGTTGTTTGTTCACATTTAGTAGATAATAAACAGTTGTTGCAGTTAAACTGTCTTGGTGCCTTCTCTCAGGGCTCAGGCTATAGCACTGGCGACGAAGGTGAGATTCTGAGGGGAATTATATTGATCTCTCAGAAATACCACCTCATCAAAAAACCCATGGCAAAAATGATGGCAATATCTCTTTTTGCAGGCTTTGCTCCTGAGAAAGAATCTTGGGAAACATTCATGCTGAGATTTGAATGTTTCCTCATAGCCCATGACTTCACTGAAATATCTACTGAGAAGAAGAGGGGATATTTTCTAAGTGTATGTAGCCCGGAGAAATTTTTCATGGCCCGAGCCTTTTCCAGCATCTGTCCATGCTGTGCCCTGGAACACTTTACTAGCTAAATTGAAGGCGCACTACACTCCAGCTCCCTTACGTTTTGCTGGAAGGTATTATTTCCGCCTTTGTAGACAGAAAGAGACTGAATCCACAAACCAGTCTATGGCTTCTCTTAGAAGCGCAGTGATTTACTATGATTTCCCTGACTTAGAAGAAGCCTTGTTAGAGCAACACATTTGTGGCATTAGAGATTTGCGGCTTCAGCACCAATTATTGGCAAGATCTGATTTAAATTTGACAATCACCTTAGATGAGGCGAGAGCAGCCGAACAGTCAGACCTCTCCATGGCTGAAATTCAAAGATTTCAAGCCGCACACAATGAGCCCTCAGCTAAAGCCACAGTCAATCGACAAGTAGATGATGATGAGGATGAAGAGTGGGCAGCTGACGAAGTTAGTCATCTAAAATTAACTGCAAACAGCCACTGGAAGCCTTCTGCAAAATCAACTCAGATGGGCTGCCTGAGCTGTGGAGGCAACTATATGTGCTCAAATTGCTGCTTCAAGTCATCTGTTTGCCAGTGTTGTGACAAAACGGGACCCCATCATCTCCCAAGTCATGGACTGGGTCCACAGGGGCTGGCCTAGAGATGTCGCCGAGCAGTACCTACTTTACTATTATAGACAGCTCGAACTGTCAGAATTTAAGGGCTGTTTGTTATGGGGAAACCGAGTTGTGGTGCCCCCATCTTTTTGTACTCCCATTTTACAGCATCTACATGAGGGTCATCCAGGCATAGCCAGAATGAAGGCCCGCAGCTATGTCTGGTGGCTCAAATTAGATGCAGAGATAGCTACCTGGATGGCAGAATGCCAACCGTGTCAGTTATCCCGACCTAATCTTCCAGAGGTTCCAGCAGGGACATGGGAATTGCCCAAGGGCCATGGGCCCATTTGCATTTAGACTTTGCTGGCCTGGTGAACAGACACAACTTTCTGATAGTGGTAGACGCCTTTTCAAAGTGGGTAGAAATATCTACCATTGTGGCCTCACATCAGAGGCCACAATCAAGGAATTGTGGCACCTCATCACCATGCATGGGTTACCGGACACCATAGTGTTCGATAATGGGCCGCAATTGACATCCACAGTTTTCCAAGCTTTCCTGTCCAGTCTAGGTATTAGACATGCATTGGTCTTGGCTAAGAGCCAAGGTGGCGCAGTGGTTAAAAGCAGCACTGCAGGCTACTGCTAGATCAGCAGGTCAGCGGTTCAAATCTCACCGGCTCAGGGTTGACTCAGCCTTCCATCCTTCCGAGGTGGGTAAAATGAGGACCCAGATTGTTGGGGGCAATATGCTGACTCTCTGTAAACCGCTTAGAGAGGCCTGAAAGGCCTATGAAGCGGTATATAAGTCTACTGCTATTGCTATTGCTATTGGTCGCTCCCTATCACCCTAGCAATGGGCAGGTGGAACGGGCTGTCCGATCTGCTAAGGAGGCCCTGCAGTGCATGGGCTCTGGGCAGTGGGAGCAGAAGATTTATCAATACTTATTGGCCCAACACACCACACCATGCCCAACATCGGAGCGGTGCCTCTGTACTTTGCTGGACCATTTCCATCTGACCTACCATGCAGACTCTCCTCCAGAGCCGTTTGGACACACCCGTACCTTTGAAATAGGGGATAGATATTTGCAAGAAATTTCATAGTTGACCCGAAGTAGGCCGAGGGACATATTATTCAAGTAACTGGCCAGGATGGCCAACAGTGGCACCGCCACTAGGACCAGCTGCGGCGCTGCGACACACAACCTGTGTTATTAGCTCAGCCTGCTGTGCTTAGCGGGGAGCCAGTTCCAAACCTGCCTATCTCCGCTGCCTGCCAGCCAGATTTCAGTCTATCTGAGACCAACCTCTACACCCACTTCGTTCTCGTCGGACTACTGTTTTTCCCAGTACTCTGGCGAGGGCTGAGTCTGCAGAAGGCCTCACTCAGCAAACACCAACAGCAGAGGTGGAGCCTACACAATCAACTTCCCTGGCAGCCAACCCAGAACTAAGACGCTCAGATAGGACACACCAGAAGCCCGCCTACCTCAAGGACTACATCTGTGTAAGCCAGGGGGGGAGGAGTGCTACATCATCATGCCTATGGCCGCTGCTGTCTGTAAGTACTGATTGATCAAGATGCGACTGCAGTCTGGCGGGAAGAATCCAGGCTTCCCATTGATTAACTGTTTTGACAGCTCGACTACATAAGAGCTGTCAGGTTAAAAAGTTGTTCATTCGCAGTTAGTAGATAATAAACAGTTGTTGCAGTTAAACTGTCTCCGTACCTTCTCTCAGGGCTCAGGCTATAGCAATGGCAAGCCTAATCATCAGCGAACATTCATCTGCCACACTTGACAGTCTTTGAGCCTTCTGCTGCCTCTGATTATTCCTTCTGAGTTTGTTCAGAGGTCGGGTTGAACTTTGACAGCGGCGCAGGCTTCGGAGGCTTGGTTACAGTTGCGGAGAAAGCACAAGGAAGAAAAAAAATTGGCTGTTTAAATGGCTCTTGTCGCTTGTAGGAACGGCAGCGCGGCAGCAGCACATTTTTCATCTTAGGCTCGGCATTTTACTGCCTGTCGAATTGCTTTATTGCTTGCTACTTGCTACAGCGCGGCAGTGGAGCAGTTCCTCTCTCCTGTGTTGGAAATCCTTTTTTTTTGACAGATCTGACTTTCACTGCTAAGGGGAGAGGCTACAGGACTGGAGTAGCACTATTCTTAATGAGGCTGTTGCTTTGCACGCATCCACGGTTTGCCTCAGCATTTGACAGCACAAGAGGACATTTCCTGACAAGGTTATATTTCCTGCACTTTTCCAATGGTTTTTACCATACGCAGGCTACCTGCCTCAGAAGTTTATGCAGTCTTTTATTAGAGGTGACCAATTTGTGACTTTGACAGCTCATTGACAGAGACAGGATTTCTCATTAGACTTATAGAGCCG
This sequence comes from Thamnophis sirtalis, assembly GCF_051295495.1. Lineage (NCBI taxonomy): Eukaryota > Metazoa > Chordata > Lepidosauria > Squamata > Natricidae > Thamnophis > Thamnophis sirtalis. The sequence continues at coordinate 84,879,833 of NW_028261384.1, read as the reverse complement.
GGGATTCCAGTCATCTATACCACCCCCATGTCAATGAATTCAGCCAATTTGAATTCTGGATTTGTGCGACAAAAACCTTAAAAGGTCGTCTAGAGCAGTGTTTCCCAAACTTGGCAACTTTAAGACTTGTGGACTTCAACTCCCAGAATTCTCCAGCTAGCTCTTCTGGCTGGAGAACTCTGGGAGGTGAAGTCCACAAGTCTTAAAGTTGCCAAGTTTGGGAAACACTGGTCTAGAGTTATCCCAAGTGACTAACCCCAGCCAATCCCAATGGGGGGGGGATTTATTTCTGAATTTTATTGGTCACAGCTGTGGCAACAGTGGTGATTCATATCTGTTATCAGATTCCTTCTAATACTAAGGTTTTGGTGATCCAGCAAGAATGGCTGACAACAGCACTTTGTCATGCATGGATCAGGCTGACTGTTCTCCTCTGGGGTCTGAAGTTAATACTAAAGCTGTTACCAAGCCTAGGTCAGCTAGCATAGCAGCAGCCACTAAGATCAAAGCTAAGGCCAAAGCTCAAAAAAGAGCCTAGAGCAGAGGAAAAAGCAGCCAAGCAGAGGCAAAAAGCCTTAGATCATGAATTTAACAGGATCAACTCTCTCTATTCGGTTGATTCTGACCTTTTCACTTTAGTGCAGGTTCCTAAAATGGATGTGCCAGTGGCTGCTTTGACTTCATGTTTGGTGATGCCTCTGGATGCTGAGGATGCCTTGAAGGTTGAGGAGAGACGGGAGGAGATGGCTCTCCGGATAGCTAATCAGGCAGATTCCTAGGCTATTCAGACTGCTACTGCTGCTTCCTTTTTTACTAGGGCTTCCTTGCGGTGGCTCTGACAGCTGCAAAGCAGGATTTCACCAAACAACATCTGGGCCCACCAGGACATCTCAAAGATCATGGCAGCAGCTGAGTTCACTGCAGATGCTTTGCTGAATGCAGCTTAGGTTTTCAGCTACAGCTGAAAATCAGGGCACTAACAGCTTAGATTTGAACAGACAAGGTGGTTCTGTTGGCGCTGCTGTCCCAGCTTTTGGGAAAACTAGTATCTTGCATCTCTCTGGTGTCCTGAGCATGATTCCATGCCAGACCATGCCAGTGGTTCATGCTGCCTTATCAGAAGGTGTGTCGCAGTATGTCTCTGGTGAAAATGAGGGTGCCGCCAAAGGTTCTACACTTGCTGCACTGGTGGGGGTCCAGGGCCATAAGCAAGGAGTGTGTTTTCAAGGAGATGGACAGGTTGACCATAGCAACAGATGCCAGCCTGGGGGGCTTATTTCAGAGACTGGGTAGCCCAGATATGGTGGACTTCTCAGGAGTTAAGCAACAATATAAACTGGCTGGAACTACAGGCGGCTCACCTAGCTCTCAGAGTTCAACTAGCAGATCTCTGGTCACCATGTCCTATGTAATGGACAATGTGGCCATGAAGGCCCACATCAATTGACCAGGGGGACTCGGTCAAAGTCCCTCATGACAGAGGCAGAGGTATTGTGTCGGTGGGCGGAAACGCCTCTGCTGTCGATCAGGGCAGAAGATATTGCGGGGGTGTCTAATGTACAGGCAGACTGGTTGAGCAGGGCCATGGTAGACCACATAGAGTGGCATCTGCATCCCAGTCTCTTTGCGGAGATGGCCAACTGGTTCGACCATCCTGTCCTGGATCTCTTTGTCTCTTCAACAAACTCGCACCTTCCCAGGTTCTTCTCAAGGTTTCCAGCTCTGGGAACAGAAGGAGTAGATGCTTTATGATTTCCTTGGCCCAGGGTCTACTGTATGCTTTCCCCTCATTGCCTCTAATCCCAGCTGTAGTGAGGAAGGTGTTAATGGAGAGGGGTGGAGATATTGCTGATGACTCCCCATTAGTCCAGGTGATTGTGGTTCACTGATCTGATCAGCCTCTCAGTGGCCAGACCATGGATCATTCCCCAGAGAAGATCTCTCTCTAAGTCAGAGGCCCATCCAACACCCACAGCCCCAGTGCTTGACCATTTGGTGGTTGAGCGGAAGCTGCTGAAAACAGAAAGATTGTCTAACAAGGTCATTAGGACCATTCAGGCAGCCAGATGGTCTTCTACCATCCACATTTATAATGCAACCTGGAAGGTATTTAGTAACTGGTGTCAGGAGAGGCACGTAGATCCTACATTGGCCTCTGTGGCAGATGTACTGGAATTCCTGCAGAAGGTTTAGAGAAAGGACTCTCTTCATACATAGCAGGTTGCAGCTTTGACCTCTGTTATTAGTATAGAGGATTTTAGTTCTCTAGCTCACCATCCTAGAGTTAGAGCTTTTTCTCAAAGAATGGGACATATCAAAGCCTTGGAAGTCCTATGGGAGGGATCTGTCTTGGCACCTCTTATTTGACGCCACCAATGGAACACCATTATCGCACCTGGGATTTGCCCAAGGTATTACAGGCACTGACCACACCATCTTTTGAACCCTTAAGGTAGGCTAGTCTTTGCCTCCTCTGTAAGGTGTCATTCCTAATGGCTATCATGTCTGCTAGGTGGATATCAGAGTTGGCAGCATTGTCGGTAGAAAGGAACTCTGTGTATTTCATGCAAACAGGGTGGTTCTGAGGATGGACCCTGCCTTTATGCCTAAGGTTAACTCCTTGTTTCACAGATCTCAGGAGTTAATACTGCTGGACTTCTGTCCTAGGCCTCAGCATTCCTTAGAAAGACAATGGCATACATTAGATGTACAGAGGGCACTCTGCATTTATATTTCTATTTACCTCTTCATTCAGGAAGCCTGAGTTAGTATCCTTTCTGCCATCAACTCTGGGCAGCAAAGTGACACCTTCCACAGTGGGTCATTGGCTAAGGGCTTGTATAGCCAGAGCATATGAGAGCCAGGCTCTCCCAGTGCCCAGAGGGATCACAGCCAATTCCACAAGTAGTGCAGCTACTATAGCTGCTTGGGCTACTGAGGCATCAGTAGAAGAGATATGCAGGGCAGTGATGTGGACATCACTGGTGTCATTTATCCGCCATTGTAGACTTGACACATATTCTTCTGCAGAAGCAGCTTTTGGTCGGCGTGTGCTTTAGAAGGTGCTTGAGGAGGATGGTACTTTGGGCCAAGACAGATCCCTCCCATAGGACTTCCAAGGCTTTGGTATGTCCCATCCTGGACTGTCCCATCAGTGGGGTGGTGGGGAGGTTGCTCGGGGCTGGAGGTGGCAATGAATCAGAGGTCGAGGCCACCCTAGGTGCCTGCAATGGGACATGGCAGCTCCCTGGGGTGGGGGTGGGGGTTAGAGGGCCCCACATAGCCAGTTTGGGCCCTGCTTGAAGGGACTTCTGCTTGAAGGAACAGGCGCTGAGGATCTTTCTGCCACCAAGCATGCATAAAATGCCCCAGCCTGGGCTTCATGTGGTGCCCCTGGGTGGGGCGAAGCGCCACTCCCTAACTTCAGAAGGGAACCACGTGAGGTGAGGTTGAGCCACAATGCTCCTGAAAAGGCTGCCCAGTGGGCGAGGTCTGCACCTAAAATCCCTGGCAGAACCAGGCTGAGTCTCTTGTGGGAGCAATGGGTTGGGTTCAGGGGTGGGTTTCAAAAATTGTTTGAACCTACTCTGTGGGCGTGGCCTCCTTTGTGGGAGTGGCTTGCTGCCCATGTGACCGGATGGGAGTGGCTTGCCACCCATGTGACCGGATGGGAGTGTCCTGCCACCCATGTGACCTGGTGGGAGTGGCCAAGATGATGTTATTACTAGATATTACTAATTACTAGATATTATTAATATTACTAGATCATTATTAATGCATAGATAACTGTGGGACATTACACACCCACCCACACCCACAAACTATGACAGTGTTAGGAAAACACCAAAAAAATAAAAATCCCCCCCCTCCCCTGCCAATGAAACCAGGTTTTTTTTCCTAAGCCTAAGAACAGGAAAGACAAAGTCACTGGAATAAAAACCATCAAGGCAATGTGGAAAATTATAAAGGACAGGCACCCACAGAACCATCAACCACCTCAGAATTACCTAAACAAGGAGGGTGAAACATACTACCTTGCAACAAACCTGGCCTGCCCATAGAAAAGCAGCCACTTTGAGACACATAAACCTGGTCTAAACACTTAAAAGCAACATATTGCATCACAAATAAAACATTTGCAAAAAGGAATAACATTTCTTGTAATAAACATTCTATAAACAATAAATAAATAAAAATTCCCTAAACTAATTAAAAACTACCACGTTCAGAGAACACCAAAGGACCCCACAGTCCTCTCCCTCCTTATCTTTTTCTTTTTTGTCCTAACTTTCTCCTCCTCCCCCCCCCAACCCCACTCCCTTCTAGCACTGATGATGCTACCAAACTAAGAGTGCTGGAGAGGAGCTCTCACAGGGCGAAGAGCTTCCCGCTACAGGCACAATCTATCTGCAGCCGTAAATGACTGCAAGCAGCAGCTTCAGTCACCTGCTCGCAGCTGACAGTCGCGTTTGGGAGCGGAGGTGGTGGCAGCAGAAGTGGGCACAGACGGGATGTCCCTGCTTGCTGAGTAGAATGAGGCGGCGGGGATGCGTTGTTTCAGGGTGCCCCAAGCGCCGGCTCCTCTGAGTGTAGCCCATTTCCCCCTCCCAAGAAGACCATTTTCTTTTTAAAAATGCCTCTGCAGATGATCTTGAAAACCTGCAAGGTTGCTTTGGGAGGAGGAAGACAGGCAGCAGTCACCCACCCCATCTCTGGTTGCCTGCAGCCTCGGAAGCTTCCGAAACTTCACAGTAAAAGCAATTAAGAACTTCTCTCGCTTGTGAGATTTTCTTTATTGTGCAAATGCTTGCTTTAAGGCTGCAGGCACCCAGGGAGGGGGGCAGGGGGAAATACTGCCCATTTGTCCCCTTCCAAAGCAACCTTGCAGGTTTTCAAGATCTCCCGGAGAGGCGTTTTTAAAAAAGAAAATCCTGAAAACCCACAAGATTTGGAGAGATGAGAAGCTGGTCTTTTTGGGGGGGGGAGGGAATCCCCAGAACCAGGAGTGCAGCCCATTCCCCCTCCCAAGAAGACCGTTTTCTTTTTAAAAATGCCTCTGCAGATGATCTTGAAAACCTGTGAGGCATTCCCCCACCCCATTTCTGGTTGCCTGTACCCTTGGAAGCTTCCACAGAGAAGCTTCTGCAGAGGCGTTTTTAAAAAGAAAACAGTCTTCTTGGGAGGGGGAATGGGCTGCGCTCCTGGTTCTGGGAATTCCCCCCCCCCCCAAAAGACCAGCTGCCCATCTCTCCAAATCCTTTTCAGGATTTTCTTTTTTAAAAACGCCTCTCTGCAGAGGCGTTTTTAAAAAGAAAACGGTCTTCTTGGGAGCGGGAATGGGCTGCACTCAGAGGAGCCAGTGGGTTGCGCTTCTGGTTCTGGGGATTCCCCCTCCCCATCTCTCTAAATCCTTTTCAGGATTTTCTTTTTAAAAAACGCCTCTCCGGATGATCTTGAAAACCTGCAAGGTTGCTTTGGAAGAGGTTGCTTTGGGAGGGGGAAGATAGGCAGCATTCGCCCACCCCATCTCTGGTTACCTGCAGCCTCGGAAGCTTCTGCAACTTCACAGTAAAAGCAATTAAGAACTTCTCTCGCTCATGAGATTTTCTTTACTGTGCAAAGGCTTGCTTTAAAACTGCAGGCTCCTGGGGAGGGGGGCAGGGGGAAAAACTTTTTTGAAGATCCAAATAAAATAGTTTTGAAGTTTATTTGGCAAGGGAAAAAAGCTAGAATAAAACTTAAACTGTTACAAGATGCCAGAATTAGAGGAGGATTGGACTTACCTGACTGGGAGTTATATTATCAAGCAACAAATTTAACGTGGATTAAGGAGTGGATAACACTAAAAACCTCTAGATTATTGAATGTAGAGGGTCATGGTTTACTGTTGGGATGGCATGCTTTTTATGGTATAAGGGAACACATGGTTATTTTAGAAAACATTATATAAGGGAGGCTATTAAATTGGGAAAAGATTAAAAGATTACACTACTTAAAAACTGGATATCAACCATTGAAGCATTTTCATATCCTATAATATATAAAATGAACAAAGAGTTAGATATGTTGAAATACTGAATGCAGAGGGTGAATTCAAATCTATCCAAGAGTTGAAACAAGAAGGAATAGAAATGAATTGGTATTCATATGTGCAGATACAATCTAGATCTAATGAAGGTAGAAAATCAAAAGGTCTTTACAACAAAATGACTGAGCTAGATAAAATTTTAACAGGTACTGATGAAAAAGTAATTTAAAAACTATATGGATATTTATTAGAGGTCAAATTACAAGAGGAACAAGTTAAAGAAACTATGACAGCTTGGGGGAGAAATTTTGGGCATGGGATTGATTTAGAGAAATGGCAGAAATTGTCGTCTCAAAATTTTAAAATGACAATGTCAACTGCATATAGAGAAAATTTGTATAAGATGTTTTACAGGTGGCATCTACCCCCAACGAGAATTGCAAGAATGTCCAGGAATAAATAGGAAAAGTGTTGGAAATGTCATCAGATACCGGGCTCATATTACCACATGTGGTAGACTTGCATGAAGCCAAAAGATACTGGACTAAAATCCACACAAACACATAGATCTTAAACCAGAGATTTTTTTTATTGGGAATCATACCAGAAATTTACAATAAAGACTTGAAATATTTTATTATAAATGTTTTACAGCAGCTAGAATCGTATTTGCAAAAAATTGAAAAAATGAAACAATACCAAAACAGGAGGAAGTTATTCGAAAGATAATGGAGTGTGCTGAAATGAGTAAATTGACATTAGAAATTAGAGAACAAGAAGACGAGCAATTTTATAAGATATGGGATTTGTTTTATCAGTGGCTGGAAAAAAAACCTGGAAATGAAAAATGTTTTACTTATATTTTAATTGAAGGAGATAAGTGATAATACAATTATGTTGTTAAATACCGTATATACTCAAGTATAAGCCAAGTTTTTCAGCCCACTTTTTGGCCTCGGCTTATACTCGAGTCAGTGAAAAATTTGCCCGAAATGGAGGAGAAAAAGGGGTGGGGCCATGCCGCTGGGTGACGCTCGTGAATGGCCCGGTGCCCCTGTGAGTTTCCCCGCCCTCTGTGTCAGTTTGCCGCGCAGCGCGCACCGCACCATCCCCCCTCCTCTCGTTCTAATGTAATGCAGGGCTGTCTTACGATTCCCCTTCCTCCCCCTCCTGCCGCTCTGCAACGATGTCCCACCTCCTCCTTGTTATGGCAAGCAGCCACATAGCAATGTCCCACCTCCTCTGGTACAGTGATCCAATGATAGGAATCACTGTGCCATGTGTCATAGGAGGCGGGACATCGCTCCCGCGGCTGCACGGGACATCATCATCACAGAGGGACATCAGCATGATGAGGTGAGTGAAGTATTTCATTGAATACACCGCTAGTTTACTGTTTTTCTTTGAAATAAATATTCAAAAACATTATTTGTATCTTTATTTTTGAAATTTACCGGTAGCTGCTGCATTTCCCACCCTAGGCTTATACTCGAGTCAATAACTTTTCCAGTTTTTTGTGGTAAAATTAGGTGCCTCGGCTTATATTCGGGTCGGCCTATACTCGAGTATATACGGTAGATTAATAATGATACAATGAAAGACTGACATATATGAATTGAATAATTTAGAATATTTTGTTTTAAAATGAAGGATAAGGATAATAATGAATCTATGTATATCTGATAGAGGATCGGTGATATTATACATAACTCTTAGTAGTGGGCTGGTTTGAATGATAGCTAATGGGCAGTTTAGTGGCCAGTGAATGCCTCCTTCACCCGTTCAAGCAGGCGGAGAAAGAAAGGAGGTGCACATAGCCAAAGGAACTGCCGCTTGCTTCCTTCACATATTTGGGCAGTGGAGAAGGCGGGCAGGCAGGCGGGCGGGCAGAGGGTTGCCCTGCCTGACTGGTGGCTGGCACGACCGAGGTGGCATGTCTTGAGGAGACTTGGTGGGTGCGAAGAGTGCCTGTCTTCTCTGGATGGGCTGGAGCCTGGACGGCCATGCAACAGGTGCATCTGGTGCTTGCGGAGTGAAGATGTGGTACTTGGAAGCAGTGATGCGCTTGTTTTCCAACCAGTTTCCGGCCCTGCAAAGGTTCCAAAAGTGCCTGGGCTCTGGGGCATCCCGCACTGCGCATACCGTTGCTGCCGCCTCCACTCCCAAACGGAACTGTCCGTGTGTGTAGCCAAGTGCAAAGGATCCTGTTGCTTGCTTCCTTCATGCATTCGGGCAGTGGGGCTGCTCTCTTGCACGCCTCCTTTCTTTTTCTGAAGGCATGCGAGAAAGCACCTTTACTGCCTGAATGTGTGAAGGAAGCAAGTGGCAGGCTCCTTTGTCCTCGGCTATGCACACCTCCTTTCGTTCTCCACGTTCCCGAATGAGCGAAGGAGGAGATGGCTAGAAAAGAGAGTGCTGAAGAGGAGCTTCTCGCTACAGGCACAGTCCACCTGCAGCTGTGAATGCCTGCAAACAGCAGCTTCAGGCACCTGCTCACGGCTGACAGTCCTGTTTGGGAACAGAGGTGGCAGCAGCCTATGGCCGTACCAGTCCGTACTGGCTGAAACCCATCTCTGCAGCATACCCAGGCTTTCAATTAGCTTGAGCAGCTGCTCTTAGTTTCCCGCTCAGTTGCTGCATTTGCTTTGGGTTGACTTTTTTTAAAAAGGGGAATGACTATTTTAAGTTTTCTGCATTGTTTTAGTGATGCTTGGCACTGTCCTTTTTGAAAGCCTCTAGTGATGGAGCCAGGAACTTTCAGAACCTTTGCAGCGCCAGAGCCAGCTGGAAAACAAACCCGCCACTGCTTCCAAGTGCTGCATCTTCACTCCGCAAGCAGCAGACATGCCTATTGTGAGGCCATCTTGTGTTCCATCCCATCTGGGGAAGACAGGTGCCCTTTGCGCCCGCCAAACTTCCCCAAGACGTGCTGCTTTGGTCGTGCCAGCTGCCAGTCAGGCCAGGGCAACCCTCCGCCTGCCCACCCGCCCACCCACCCACCCGCCCACCCGCCCACCAAGCCCTTCATCCTTTGCTTAAACTCTCCGCTAGGTTTGGGGGCTTCTGCCTCTCATGCCTCTCATGCCATGCTTTGCAAGCATCGTGCAAACAGGCGGGGGGAGAGAGAGATCAAGCAATGACTGGAAAGGTGGAGGGAATGAGCAGGGGGGCAGGTCAGGTCAGCAAAAATCTTCAAAGTAAATAAAGACTGGGGGAGGGGGAGGGGGATGAGACTTTGCGTGGATTTTCGTAGAATTAATGTTGTATGCATGGAGAATACCTACCCTCTCCCCCTCATGAAGGACATGCTGAACCACTTGTCCAAGGGCAAGATGTTCACCAAATTGGACTTAAGAGAAGCCTACTATCATATAAAAATTAAAGAGGAAGATAAATGGAAAACTGCCTTCAACTGCCCACCCAGTAGCTTCCAATTTAAAGTCATGCCATTCAGCCTGCAAGTAGCCCCAGCAGTGTTCATGCAGCTAATCAATGAGTTGCTACATGAGCCCCTATATAAAGAGATCCTCATTTACCTGGGTGACATTCTCATATGCAGTGAAACCCTTGAGGAACATGTAAAGCTAATATGCAGGTGCTGAAAAATCTCAGCGCTGCCAAGCTTTATGCAAAGTTGTCAAAGGGTGAATTCTACAAAACTTCCCTAGATTAACCAGACTACAGGATATTCAGTGGAGGGGTAGAAATGGACCCAGGGATAGTAAAAGCAGTGCTAAACTGGCAGTCCCCACATACCCACAAACAGCTTCAGAGCTTCCTGTTGTGGCCTGCCAGCGATCAGCAGAGCTGGCAGCAGATTCAGACAATGAGGAGGTTGGAAGGAACATGGGACAGTCCTGGAGTCTGGCGAAAGCTTGGACAAGGGCTCTGTGTCAGAGGCAGAGAGGAGACCAAGGCCATTTGTTAGTTATTTGCTGCCTCCGGAGCTTCCAGAGTCTGGTATCAGCAAGGCAAAAGAATAGTGGGTGCTGTTTCCAGTTGCACATGCACAGAGCTGCCAGAAGGCAAGAACAATTAAGAAAACAGGATGGACTTGGGAGCAAGGCTTGATTGGCTCCTCCCATAAGACATAAAAGTGGAGCAAATGGGACATGAGCTTTTGCAGGAAGCAATTAGTTATCTGGTTGGCTCAAACTTAGAAAAGTTCTGTTTGATTCTGTACTAAGTTTGGCCTTGCTCTGCATTTGGCAATTAGGTTTCTGGCCACATTCCGAGGCAGATAAGCTGCGTGTTTATTAACATTCCCCTGAACGACTGTGGCAACTCGAGCAGACATCTGTCGGAACCTTCACAGACTATTTGTGAAGCCTTGTGGACTGTTAATGACCATAATTTACAGCCGTCTAAATAAAAGAAGGTTTTTGGGACTAAGATTGTGATTTATGCTTTCTCAGGAAGCCTAGGTCAGAACACTTCCTGAGATTTGCTAACTTTTACAGGCAATTTATCCCAACATTTGCAGAAGTCACCCTGCCTCTAATAAAGCTGTTGAAGATGAGGTTTCCTCTGACAATGCAAAAGCTGAACCAGCCACTCGCATGGACAATGGGCTGTCAAAAAGACTTTGAAAATGTAAAATGACTATTTGTCCAGGAACCAATCCTTCAGCATCTAGATCCAGAGTGACAGTTTATCATCCAAGCCGATGCCAGCAATGTAGCCATGGCAGCAGTACTCCTATAGAGGGACCCACAAGGACAATTCCTGTCCTGTGCCCATGTGTCCACAAAACTCACTGACACTGAAAGAAGGTGGGCCATTTGGGAGGCCTATGCAGTCCGGTGGGCCCTCCTCTCATGGAAACATTTCCTGGAAGGGGGAAGATGATTTTTGAGATCTGGACTGATCACAAAAACTTCAAGGCTCTGAAAACCCATAGAAAGCTGTCTCCCAAACAGGTTCAATTGGCATAATACTTCAGATGCATCAAATACATCCCAGCAGGAAAAAAAACATGATGCCCTGTCAGTGGTGGGATTCAGCCAGCTCGCACCACTTCGGGAGAACCGGTTATTAACTTTCTGAGCAGTTTGGTGAACTGATTGTTGAAAGAAATAATTAGGGGAGAGAACCGGTTGTTAAATTATTTGAATCCCACCACTGTGCCCTGTCAAGAAAACCCCAATTTGAAGCTGCAGGTAAGAAGTCGTCCATGCCATCATTCCCCACACATAGCAAGCAGTGCAGGTCATCACCAGAAGCTAATCCATATGTCCACCCAACCCCAGCTGAGACAAGCTGACAGCTGCACTAAAACTGTGCTTCCCACTGACCCTTGGTTCACAGACAATAAAGATATCCTGATCATAAGGGATGGGCTACCCTGGAAGGAATCCAAACTATATGCCCATGCAAGCATGAGACTGGAGGTGCTGCAATGCAGCCATGACTCAAGGATGGCCAGTTACTTCAGATTCCTGAAAACCCTACATCTAGCTAGGCAGCAATTCTGGTGTCCAAGAATGAAAGTGGATGTGGAGGACTACATGAAGAGCTGTGTCACCTGTGCTGCCATGAAAATTAGACCAGGAAAAACCCCTGGATTCCTTCAACAAGTAGCAAGTCCCAGCAGACCTTGGGAGGAAATTGCAATGGATTTTATTGTCGAGCTCCCGAACAGTAGAGGAAATACAGTGATTTAGACAGTGATAGACTTATTTTCCAAGCAAGCTCACTTCACTGCTTGTTTGGGGTTGCCCTCTGTGAAGAAGCTAGCTAAGATGTTCATCAAACAGATTTACAGACTGCACTGAATAACCCGAAGGGTCATCTCAGACTGAGGAGTCCAGTTCACAGCAAAGTCGTGAGAGCCTGAGAGAATCCTGAGAACCGTTGGATCCAGTGCAGTGGTGGGATTCAGCCAGCTCGCACCTATTAGGGAGAACCGGTTGTTAACTTTATGAGCAGTTCGGAGAACCGGTTGTTGGAAGAAATCTCCTTTTGTTTTTTTCTACTTTACAGGGCTAATCCTGTAAGGAAGGCAGGAAGGAAACATTCTGGTGCTGTTTCTAGCCTAATCTTTATTGCCCTCCTTACAGAAACTGCCTCTCTGGTTAACCCTAATTACATTGTAACAGCTAAGGTGAAGCGCCCATCGACCTGAGTGATATTGAGTTGGCCACACCCAAATAGTCACTGCCTACCCAGCTGGTCATTAGGGCAGAAAAACAGTTGTTAAATTATTTGAATCCCATCACTGATCCAGTGGTATATTCCTCTGAAGTCTGGTACTGGTTCAGTGAGTCTGCTACCTAGCGGCGCTTTGCATGAGGGCATGAAGTATGCTCACACAGCACTAAAAAAAGGAATATTTTGAAGCCTTCTGAGTCTGGGAGCTGGGGCTTGGTGGCACAATCTTGTGCTGGTTCAGCTCCTTTCTCCAAGGCTGATTCCAATAATTATTAATAGGGATGAGAAATCCAGCCCTCAGACTCTACTTTGTGACTTGCCTCAGGGTTTTGTACTCTTTCCATTCCTTTTTAACATCTACAAGAAGCCTCTTGGTGAGATCATCTTTCATCATAGATTGGTGGGTTGAGTTATGATCAGTATGCTGATGATAGTTCTATATCTGTATGTAGATCTGTATACCCAATAGCAATAGCACTTAGACTTATATACCACTTTACAGTGCTTTACAGCCCCCTCTAAACCCAAGTATGTTTTTGCTGTTTTCTCATAATGCTTGGAGGCTGTGGGGACCTGGATGAGGGAATGACTGGCATTGATTGAACTCAGACAAGACCATTTGGGTGAATGGGAGTCCGAGATTTGAGACTTCATCAACTTTAATTCTGGATGGATGGCACTGCCCCAGATAGATCTAGTTTGCAACTTTGGGGTTCTTCTGGACTTGTGACTCTTGCTCAAAGAGTAGCTGGCAATCCTGGATAGGAGACTCTTTGCATAACTGGATTGTGCACCAGTTAAGACTTTTCTTGGATCAGGAGTTCCTGTGCTTAGTTATCTCATGACTGAACTATCCATGCTGTAATTGAGTGAAGGTAATTGATTGACTAACAGCAGATCCCACCACCACAGACCCACCCTCATCCCACCTTCCCTATCTTTTAATCCGGCTGTTGTACCTAGCAGTGTGTTGTTTCCTATTTGTGTTATTATCTTGCTTCCACCATAACTACCGTATTTTTCAGAGTATAAGACAAACCTATTTCCCTCAAAAAAAAAAAAGGCTGGAAATCTGGGTGCGTCTTATGAATACAGCATTTTTTTGCCTCCCGAAACCCCTCCCCTTCTCCAAAATGGCCAGGCATTACCTTATGGAGGCTTTCAGAGTGCTCCTGGAGGCTGGAGAGTGCAAAAATGAGCAAAAAACAGGCCATTTTTTGCTCAATTGTACTCTTTCCCCCAGCGCCCAGAAGCACTCTAAAAGCCTCCATAAGACTATGCATGAAATTTTCTTACCAAAAATGGGCCTGTTTCTGTGAAAAATTGGCCGGTTTTTGCTCATTTGGGGGGGGCTCCTCCAGGAACAATCTGCAAGCCCCCACCAAAGGTTATTCATGCCGTTTTAAAAAAACAGGCCCATTTTCGTGAAAAACTGGCCGTTTTCAGGAGGTTTGCAGAGTGTAAAACTTTTTTTTTCCTTTCAGAAAGCTCTTTAGTTAGAGTTATTGATGAGAATTACATTGATCAAGTGCTGTGCCAGCAGAAACAAAGTCTTAGGTGCTTCAGATTGTCAGCAATTTCCTTCTCTAGCACATGGATAAATACACCTGGAAACATCTACCTACCTACCTACTCTCTCTCTCTCCCTACCTACCTACTCTCTCTCTCTCACTCTCTGCCCCTACCTATCTACTGTATTTCTCTTTTTCTCTCTCTCTATCCCTTTACCTACCAACCTACCTACTCTCTCTCTCTTCCTTCCTATCTACTGTATTTCTCTCTCTTTCTCTCTCTATATATATCCCTTTATCTACCTACCTATCTAACTACTCCCTCTCCCTCCCTCCCTCCCTATTGTATCTCTATCTCTCTCTCTCTCTCTCTCTCTCTCTCTCTCTCTCTCTCTCTCTCTCTCTCTATCCCTCTACCTACCTACTTACCTACTTTTTTAAAAAAATTTGCCTCCTCAAAACCTTGGTGCATTTTATACTTTGAAAAATATGGTAGCTAAGAAGCCTTCAGCCTCCAGAAGCCTTCAGGCTCCACCCTCAGGTCATCAGTGTTAGTTTGGTCTAATCTGCAGCAGAATGCTATGATTTCATAAGTATTAAAATCACCCCAACTTGCTGGCTTCCTGTTCTGAACCGTGTAGCACCACCAGCTTTACAAAGACAAAATGCACTAGTAAGAGAATATCCCAAAAAGTATGAACAACTCACTCCTATCAGTGCATGCCAACTTTCTTCATGCTTTAGGCAGAAGACTCAAATCCAAGAAACCCACACTGGTACTCATATTAACATCTGTCCAACAACTTTAACATCAATTCCCAATGAAAAACCAAATGGGTCATTGATCTTCCAGATGTAGGAAGCCATATAAATGATCCTATAAAAAAGGTGCCAGGCTTTGAACTATCCCGTCAACATTGGACAATCCTGAATAGGACTGACACCTCACACATTGTTTGCCAACACTCTCTGTATAAATGGGACATACTATAATCTCTTTGATGTGAATAATATCTAATCTAATAATATCAGATCTAATATCTGAATTTTTTAATATAAAAATGCTGCACTTCAATGATTTGGTGGCCTAGACATTGGTATTTGAACATAGATCTTTTTAACATTTATATTTTTTGTGCTTCACTAATCTATGTGAAATGATAATATATATTGCTAGTCCAGGTATGATATGCCATGTGCTAATTAAATAAATATGTTTTTATTTATTTTAATATTATAAGATGCCAAGAGCAACCCTTAGATAAAATGGGTTGCCAATTACTTTTATAAATAAAAAATAACATAAAAAAAAATAAGATAAGATACAGATCATCTGGGAAGAGATGTTCCTAATTAGGTAATTTGGGATGAGAAATGCCAATAGTCTGTTCAACGCAGCTTCAAAGAGATCACTGTCATCACTGTCTGATAAAAAGTCAAGTGAGAGGGGAGCAGAGGTAGTTTGATCCTGATGCTCGCAATGTTTCTCATGACACAATGCTTTATCAGGCAAGACTTCATTAAACATTTCTGAGTTATCAGTCGGAATTCTGGATTTGCTTTCTAAAATTAAGTAGGTGAGCAGGTTTTCTAGTTTGACCTGTAACTCTTGATCCTCCTCTTCACTTTCTGCTATTTTTGTTTTATGATCCACCTGTTGCAAATTGGCTAATGTATCCAGGTTCTCCATCAGGTTTTCAACAGACTGCGTCGTAGTCACAAATTCATCAGGAATTAATTTTCTTAAGCTGGCAAATTGTTTCCTGTTTCCTGCTTTCATTACTTCATCTTGCACAGTTCCCCAAAGTTCCTCTTTCTCTGCTCAGAAAGAAGAAAAAGAAGGGAAAAAAGAAACAGGTAAGCAAATGCTATGAGTGGAACAGGTAACTGAATTTGTTGGATATTAATCAGTTTATTCAATTAGTATTAGATATGGCTTACAGTTCAATCTGGTATCCATTTACTAATTGGATTAGTTCCAATCATTCTTAAGAAGACATATATCAGATTACACAAGAGATGTTTCATAATCAGTACATTTGGATGATTAGATGATATCCTCCTCCACGTGAAGAGAAGGTGCTAAAAATGTGGGTTGTTTAGCTAACACAGAAATTTGTGGGGACAATCTACTTGGAAAGTAGAACCATATAGCTACCCATGGTGGTATTTTAATTGAAAAAGAAAGTTGTGTTTTCCACAGATAATATGTGGTTATTACATAAATCATAGATTTCATTCATGGATTATACCAGCTTTCTCCAACATGGAAACTATAGATCATAGAATTCCTAGCTAATGGCATAATCAAGTGTCCCTCGAAAAGAGACATCATCAAGTGTTTCTTTGAAAGGAAGAAAAGCAGTTCAGACTTCTCTAGGAAAAAATGGGCCAGTGTTGGTGATAGGAGAATCGGGGGGGAAAAGATCAAAGATGTGACCAAGAACCTTATTAAAATAATCTGTCCCACAGATTACCACCCCTTTCTTCTTCTTCACATAGGGATGAATGACAAGACATGAACCTAAAAACAATATTGAGAAATAATGAGCACTAGGCAAGAAAGTTAAAGAGTTAGGAGCACGTGATGTTTTCATCTGCATTTCCAATAAGGGAAGAACAAATGTTAGAAATGAAACACTGTCTTAAGAATTGGTACTGCCAAGAGAATTTTGGATTCCTAGACCATGGTCTGCATTACCTAGATGAAGAGCTTTTGGCAGGGGATGGGCTGCACCTCACAAGAACTGGGAAGAATATATTTGAAAACAATTGGCTCAATTTATTGGACAGCTTTAAACCAAAATTGAGGGGGAAGGGTTACCAATCCTCAGGATCTTTAGGACTATTCCCAAGCATAAACCCCAAAACAAGCAATCAAACAATGATGTAGCAGGTAGTGGAAAAGAAGAAAGATATAAAATTAGGATGCATATTCAGGGTAAGCCATAAAGGACTCAAATGCCTATACACAAATGCTCAAAGTTTGGGGAATAAAAAAGGCAAACTTGAAGTACTAGTACATGAAGGCAAGTATGACATAATTCCAAAACTTGGGATGAAATTCATGATTGGAATGTATTGATGGAAGGATACAAAATGTTCCAAAGAAACAAACCTAATAAAAGAGGGAGTTTCATTATACATAAGAGATCACTACATCTCTTCAGAAAAGCACCCAACCAAGAATGGAAGCCTCCTAGAATGAATATGGGCCAATAAAAAGGAATGACATTGCCATAGATGTGTATATACCTACAAAAGAGCTTACTTTAACAAACTTAGAGTTTGGAAAGGATTCCATGGATGAAAATTTTAAATGGGAAAATAACTCAATAAGCTTGGGAAACTCTGAAAAATATGATTATAAAAAGCCCAATCCAACTCAATAGCACTGGAAAAGAAAAACAAGAAATGCAAGAAAAACCAGCATGGTTACACAAAGAACTCTTTAATAAACTGAAAAATAAAAAGGATAAATACAAAAAATGGAAAGAGGGGCACACAACTAAGGCAGAATACCAATAAACAGAATATGATAAGGCAGTAATAGGCAGTAGAGAGAAAACAGAGTTTCTTAATTCATTCTTTGCATCTGACTTCATGCAAAAAGATAATACAGTCCAATGTACCAAAAACTTGGAATACAAATTAAAATAAGCAAGAAAATGGTAGGAGAACACCTGTCCTCTCTAGAAGAGTTAAAATCACCAGGACTTGACTGATTGCCTCATAGAGTGCAGGGTCTGGCAGATGTGATCTCAAAACTATTGAATCATATATTTCAAATATCTTGGAGGACCGGGGAATTACCAGAGAACTGAAAAAACTGATACGGTTTCCAAATATATATACATGGGACAGATCCAGGAAACTATCAACCAATCAATCTGGCATCAATACATGGGAAAATCTTGGAAAAGATAAGCAAGCAACAGATCTACAAACACTTATAAGCAAGCAAAGTTATAACCAGAAACCAACACGTTTGCCAAAAACTAATCATAGAAAACAAAAGGATTTGACTATTACTTCTTGGTAAGCTAAAAAAAAATGTGGGATACACAGCATCAGATGAATTTATAACTGTCTGACATACTGCACTCAACGTGTAGTCCTTAATGGAACTACATCCATTAGGACGGTGGTATGCAGTGGGGTATCCCAAGGTTCTGTTTTAGTATCAATACTCTTCAATATTTTTTCCAATATTTTCATAAATGATTTAGATAAGGTGATAGAAGGGGAGCTCATCAAATTTGCAGATGACACTAAACTGGCAGAGACAGCCGACACCCTAGAATATAGGCTCAAAATTCAGGTGGAATTTGACAGACTTGAACAGTGGGCCCTATCTAAAAAAATGAAATTCAAAGTAGAGAAAAGTAAGGTTTTATATTTAGGCAGGAAAAATCAACTGTACTGATAAGATTAGGTGAAACCTGGCTCAATTACAGTAGCTGTGAGAGGGATCTTGAAGTCCTAGTGGACAATCACTTAAATATGAGCCAGCAGTGTGTGGCAGCCATCAAAAAATTCAATACAATCCCAGACTTCATTAAAGAGGAATATAATCAAGGTCACGTGAAGTACTAGTATCACTTTATAAAGTCTTTGTAAGACCGCACTTAGAATACTACATCCAGACTTGCTGCGGTGACGTCACTTCCATGTGGGCGAATGGGATCTCCGCTAGCTTTGCTCGAGTTTCTGTGATGAAGATCCTGGAAAAGGACGAGTTGAACCTGGAGGAGAGAGGGGGAGCCTGGGCGCAGAAGGAGGAAGCAAGCAACTTCCCTATCCGACAAAGGAAAACCGCTTGAAATCACCGGAGAAGAAATTAACCATTCTTCTTGGGTGGTGACAGCCACACATGAGGGAGAGAAGATAGCAACACAGCAGGGGTGGGTTTCAGGCGGTTCGCGGCAGTCCCTGCGAACCGGTTGGTCGGCGAACCCAGAAGTAAGTAACTTCCGGGAACGCCGAAGGATCCACCCGCCCACCCGCGTTTCTTACCTGGTTTTGACGAGTTCTGCGCTTCTATGCATGTGCAGAATGCATACAGCGCCTGCACAATCCTCCAGGAGCAGCTGGAGCATCGCACAGGGGCTAGTACGCATGCGTGCACTACGCGCATGCACGAGGACGCCGCCGGCCCCATTCCAACCGAACCGGTTGGAACGGGGCAAGAAACCCACCCCTGCAACACAGCAACATTGGTGAGAATAAGTAAAACCACTAAACTAAAACGATATAAATTCTACTAAAAACTCTTTGAGCTAAAATTTCAAAAATTGAAGCGAGCTGGATACAGCTCAATATCGGCACTTATAAGGAGGGCTGAAAGCACGTGATTAGCAATAGAAGACTAGGAGTGACTTGAGAACGGAACGGAATAGGCAAAGGAGGAGAGAACTGTTGGAGAGATTTAGGAAATAAACAGAAATTGGAGCAAGATAAATCAGTGACAACAGCGAAGAAGGAGAGAGAAATACTTTGGAATACTTGAGAGAAAATAACGGATGTTTGAAGAGCGGGGAATAAAGCCTATACGAAAGAAGAGCAACAGCGCCATCTAGTGGAGAAAGAAATAAGAACTGAATAACAATATATAGAACAAATCTGCTGATGCAACCTGATGAACTATCTCTGATACTCTGAAATTATCAATATTATATAGAGATGACATATTATATAATATATAAGAATTAAAATTAAGGATCTATTAGCCTAAACATACTGTATACCTTGAGAATATAAAAATAATAATAATGGTAATATAGTGTTGAAGTAGGGGGTGATAGTTTGCAATTAAAGAGACGATATAAGATTATATACTAAATCAAATCAAGAACGTGTTACGTTAAATATATTGAATATTGCATGAATATTGTGTGGATTGATTTACATACAAACCCAAATATATAAAAATTAAGATGTTAGATTATAAGATTGAATGATATTGAGACTTCCTGGGGGCGTGGCCTGTTGCCGAGGAGGGCTCAACCGAGCTCCTCTCAGGGATCTGGTCTGTATATCTAAATAAGATCATAGATATCACCCCTTTTTGGCTAAGGAAGGGGCAGGGAGTAGCTCTGTATGCTAGGGTCTATTCGTAATCCACAGCCTTTTCTTTTTTTTTGGCTGTGGACAGAGATTAGATCCAGCGGGAGCGGAGCTTTTATCTCCAGCCAGTTCTTCTCAGCTGCCTTTTTTGGCAGCCCCAGACAGGCTAGCCCTCCCCCCCCAGGACAAAGCAAAGTTTTTTTCAAGCTAGGTTAATACGGGCGGGTCCCACTCCTGTGAGATTTATGCTTTTATTACTATCTTAAATACCAGCACCATTCGTCTTAGAGACTTCTTTGTCTAAATGGACTTCAAAATGGCGATTTCCCCCCGTTGGTGATTGATAGCGGATGTACTTAGCCGGTTTTACCTTCCTGCAGACCGCTCCTTAACAAAATAAACTCTTTTTCTTTGGAAACAGAGGGGAGCAAAAGCGCTGCTTATCTGTTTATTTATTATGGCACCCAGATCAAAGAAGCGTCTTGCTACAAATGTGCCTAAAGAATCTAAAGAATTTATATAGGAACCACAGCCTTTGTCTCCTATGCCCTCTACTGGAGAATTTTTAACACAGGAATATTTCTTTAAAATGTTTAATGATTTTAAAAAAGAAATTAAGGAATTTGTATTGGAACTATATGATGATTTAAAGTCTAAAATTAACCAAATGAAGGCGAATACGTTCGCAGCCGTGTCTGCCCTGTCAGATTATTCTGCTGAAATAGAGAATAAATTGGAAAGCTTGGAGAAGGCTAATTTTAATTTGACTACTAATATTCAAATATTACAACAAAAAATTAGAGACACTGAAGAACAGCTCATGATGATAAATTTTAATAGGAAGGCATTTGCAATAAGAGTTAGAGGATTCCGTGAAAAGGAGCAAGAGAATCTGAAACAGACCTTTGCTGAAGCCTTCAGCCATGCGGTGGGAAGCCCGGGACTTAACTTTGATTGGCAGATTCGGAAAATCTATCGCCAGAACTCATTGGTAGCGGAACAGCGACAGCTCCCGAGGGACATAATTATATATTTCTCCACAAAAGAATCCAGAAACGCGATTGTGCAAAAGTTTCATAATAACAGTCTCCGAGTTGATGACCAGGACCTGATTGTCTTCAAAGATATTCCTTTCCAGATGTTGAGAGCAAGAAGGGACTACGCCTTTTTAACTAAAGAGCTTAGGAGTCAACAGATTCGATACAGATGGGAGGCCCCTGCCGGCATTACGGTCACATTTGAGAATCAAAGATTTCGTCTTAACTCTGTTTCGGAGGCCCGAGATTTCTATCGTAGGACTTTGAAGGCGGGACTTCCTGACTCACTTGGAAGAGAGGAAAGACAAGCGGAAGGAGAAGGCAAACGGCAGGCCGCGTGGCTGCAAGATGGAGGGGGTAGCCTTTCCTCCCTCGGAGAAGCAGAAAAACGGAGATCGAGAATTTAGACATTTTAAAATATTTGCCAAAGTTGTGGACCGAATGGGGGTTTGCGACCTCTCTCCGGTAGAAAAAGCGGATTAATTCTTATTAGAAGGGAAAGTTGGGTGAAATTACTTTGAGCTAGATCTTAAACTAATGTCAGCATAAATTTGATAGTGGTAAACATCAGACAAGCAAGGGATGAGGGTAAAATATATGTGGAATGATTTACGTTGTTTAAAGCTTATTAGAAGAGGAAAAGCCGGTTGGGATTATCTTAAGATAGATGTAAAATGAATGCGGAATGAATTATGTTGTTTAAATTTTGTTAGAAGGGACTACTTTAAAACAGAAGGTTAACTGACTTTTGTTGAAAGTATTATTTGAATATGTGGAATGATCCATGCTATTTAATTCTTATTAGAAGGGAAAGTTGGTTGAAATTACTTTGAGCTAGATCTTAAACAAATGTCTGCATAAATTTGATAGTGGTAAATATCAGACAAGCAAGGGATGAGGGTAAAATGCATGTGGAATGATTTACGTTATTTAAATCCTATTAGAAGAGAAAGTCGGTTGGGATTATCTTAAGATAGAAACTGATTTTTGTGTAAAGTAATACTTGATCTATGCTGCTTAAACTTTACTAAGAAGGGGAAGCTTGGTTAGATTATTTTGAATTATTGTTTGAAAAGGAGGTTAAGAAAGATTATTTACGCTGTTTAAATTTTATTAGAAGGGATAGTTTGATTATTCTTCTGTAAAGTAATATTTGAATATGTGGCATGAACCACGTTGCTTAAATTTTATCGGAAGGGATCAATTTTGGTTAGACTGTATATTGATGCCTACACAAATTTGTATAAATGTTTACCTGAATATAAGGTTTAGGAAGAGGAACGGGAGAGTCTACAGAAGGTTGGGGTAAATAACAAAGAAGTAAGAGACGAGAATAAAATATAGATAGAATGACTTATACTATTTAAGCATAGATAAAGATGGGTGGCTGAGATCAACACAAAGAGTGGTTTCTTTTTTTCTCTCTCTCTTTTCTTTTCTTTCTTTGTTTTCTTGTTTTTCTTTCTTTTGACATATTACTTTTATTTTTAATCCATATGTATACAAGATATTTTAGACAGAAGGTAGTGCCAGGTGTGGGCCCTGGGAAGTCGGGAGGATTAGGGATGGGGATTTGTGGGGGGGGTGGGGGGCGTTAAAATAGTCTCAATAAGAACAAGAATGTATTTATATACGGTGGTTTTTTTTTCTTTTCTCTCTTTTTTCTTTCTTTATATATATCTTTTCTTTTTTTCCCCTTGGTTTATTTTACTTTTATCAGATTAAACAACACTCGAAAAAAGGCATACACCAAGGAGGGAGATAGAGGGAGAGAAGAGGGAGGAGTAAGGAAGGAGTAAGGGGAATGTAAGGAGGGCGGGTGGGGAGTAAGGGGAGAAGGAAGGTTTGAGGGGAAAGGGAAGTAGGAGGGGAGTGTTAGAGGGAGAAAGGAAAGTTGGAGGAGGTAGATGGGGTGTATGGAGGATGGAAGTGTTAGGTGGGGTTGTGAATGATGAGTTGTGTTCCTTTTTATTTTGTTTGTTTTATTTTTTTTTCTTCTTTTTTTATAGTAAATACCCTGTATATAAGTGATTGCAAATGGAATGTGAAAATGAATAAAATATATTTTATAAACAAGATTGAATGATATTGAATTGAATTGAAATGTACGTGGACAAGGGAAAGTTCAAAGATTGAAGGCGCTGGTAAGAGAGTGGAAACAGGCAGTGGGCAGAGAGAAGTATATGTTATTGTGGGGAAAAATTGTAAGGAAATTAAAATAAAAAATGACACGTACAACAACAACAATTAGTAAAATGAATAGGAAGGCAGCATCCAATCCAGCACCAGCAGCGTCTTCACCCTCAAACCAGCATACAATTGAGAGCACACTTGGTCTAGAGAAAGCGAGCTTAACAACGAACCTTCAGTGTATGCAAGATGCATTAGCAATGATACAAGAAACAATGCTGAAAACACAAGAAACAATTACAAAAATCACAACGAAACTAGGAGAAATCATGAAGAAATTAAACTAGAAATGGGAGAAATGAAGATTAGAAGAATAGATGATAGAATAGGAAAAATACAAAGTGAAATAACAAAAAATGAACAAAAAATTCAAAAAGTAGAAACAAAGTAGAAAAAAAGAAGAGAATAGAGATGGTAGATGAGAAGTTGACTACACTAAACAGACAATTAGGGGGGGAATACTGTTTTTGGAACTCAAAAAAGCTGGCTTCTTTCTGCGCTTTCAAAATATAGTAGAAGAAAAGGAGGAGGATTTAGGGGAAACAATCACAGAAATTGTTGTGAACATATTACAAAAAAAACAAACAAGAAACGAGAAGGGACATAGACAAGTTATATTGAATCCACACAAATTATGCCAGGAGACACAGGCTCCCAAAAGAAATCCACATATGCTTTACTAGAAAATTGGTAAGAGATGAGGTATATAAGAAAGTGAGAGAAGAACAAATAACAAAAAAAGGAAGAGAGAGACAAATCCTGAGACAAATCCCGAAAATAGTGAGAGACCAGAGAAGGGAATATCAGTTCCCTACATAACACTAATAAGATACAATGTAATGTTCAGATGGCTCACACTAGAGGCAGTGATGATTACCTGACAGGATAAAAGATCTAAAACAGTTGAGAAAGCACATGAGTTCTTTAACATCATTTCACCACTGAGGAAGAACAAGAAAGTAAAGAGGAACCAGAGAGTAGAAATCAAGAAGAACAGTCAGTTGAAAATAGGGAGGAAGAAAGAGAACAAAGACAGGAAAGAGAACAAATAGAACAAGAAGGTAGTAAATTAGGAATAGAGACAAGAAACGCAAGGAAACTAAGGGTGGCACACAAATAACACAATGGAACAAGAAATTAAGTCACTCTCATTAAATATAAATGGGTTAAACTCACCAGAAAAGAGAAGGCAAACTTTGACTAGATTACAAAAAATGAATATGGACATAGTATGCCTTCAAGAGGTACATATTAAAAACCAATATAGCGAACTACTAGAATATCCAAAGTTAGGAAAATTATTTACAACACTAGCACAACAAAAAAAGAGGAATTGCAATATACATCAAAGAATGGATAAATGCAAAAAAATGTGCAGATGAAGAGGAGAGGATTTTAATGATAGAAATAGAAACAGAACAAGAAAAATTATTCTCACAGCAATATACACCCCAAATAAAAACAGAAAAGAATTTTACAAGAACATCCATCAAAAAATAACAGAAATAGAATATGAGGATATATGTCTTAATTGGCGACTTCAATGCTATAACAGATATCAATGATGACTACAAGACTAACAAAAGAAATAAGAAAAAAAAGAATGCTACCATCTACCGTTTTCGAAATGGTGTAGGAATTGAGCCTGAAAGATGTATGGAGAGAAAGGAATATAGGAAACAAACAATTTACATATGATTCAAATCCCCACAAATCATGGTCAAGGATAGATATGATTTGGTCAACCCAAGAATTGAGAAGAGATACAGAACAGAGTGAAATAATGACAAACACCAGGGCGGATCACAACCCAATACAAATAACATGGAAAGGACCAAAAAAGAAAAGAAATGGTCAATGAATCAAAGAATAGTGAAAGATAAAGAATATATAAAAATGATAGAAAGATAATTGCAATTTTTCTATGAAGTAAATAAGAAAGAAGAAACATCATTACAAAATCTATGGGATACTACAAAAGCTTTTACAAGAGGGTTGACAATAGCGTATATGGCAAGGAAAAACAAGAAACATTAGAGAAAGAACTTAAAGAATTGGAAATGGACCTGTAAAAAAACCCACAAGAATCAAAACTAAAGGAGAAAAAAGAACAAATAAAACACAAATTAAATTTGATGACACGGGAAGAGATGGCCCAAAAAATCAAATTTGCAAAACAAAACTATTTTGAAATTGCGAATAAACCGGGAAGATGGTTAGCACACAAATTGAAAAAAGAAAAATAAAAAAATAAAAATACATCATTTACAAGATAAAGGGGAAACATTCAATACCAGAAAGAGGGAAAAAATATAGTATAGAAATTTTTGAGAATCTGTACAGCAAAGAAAATATATTACAAGACAGTATTGAACAATACTTAAATACATGGAATCTACATGAAATTGAAGAAGAGAGAAGAGAAATGCTAAACAAAAAAATCACAGTGATAAAATTAAAGGAAGCATTGAAGAGACAAAATAATAATAAAATGCCGGGCCCAGACGGTATACCTGTAGAATTTTATAAAGCCATGCAAGGGCAGACAGAAACAGTTATTTTAGACTTATTTAATGAAGCACTTATAGAAACAAAGTTATCAAAATCATGGAGGGAAGCATATATAATATTGATACCCAAAGAAGATTCAAACCATCAACAAATAAAAAATTACAGACCAATTTCTTTACTAAATGGTGATTATAAAATCTTTAAATCAATAATGGCAGAGCGAATTTAAAAAATATTAAATGAAATGATCCACACAGATCAAAATGGCTTCTTACCAAAACATCAGTTAAAAACAATATGAGGGTAATTATAAATACACTAGAATATTATGAAGAGAACCTGAGAAAACAAGTTGCACTGGTCTTTTTAGCTGGCCAGAAGGCCTTTGATAACTTGAATTGGCATTTCATTACCACATAGTTAAAAATGATGAGATTTGGAGAAAAATTTATAAAAACGATAGAATCAATTTATTCAGTCCAGACAGCAAAAATAATAATAAATAGTGATACTACAGAAGAAGTTAAGATATGGAAAGGAGTGAGACAGGGTTGTCCATTATTACCTTTATTATTTATACTATCTCTGGAAGTTCTACTAACAAAAATGAGAAACAATCAAGAAATAAAGGG
The DNA here is from genome assembly GCF_051295495.1 of Thamnophis sirtalis. Taxonomy (NCBI): domain Eukaryota; kingdom Metazoa; phylum Chordata; class Lepidosauria; order Squamata; family Natricidae; genus Thamnophis; species Thamnophis sirtalis. The sequence goes on along the minus strand of NW_028261384.1, from coordinate 84,853,708 downwards.
ACTTCCGGTCTGGCGTCACGCCGGAACGAGCTGCTGACAGATCCTCTGTTCGGTTCGCCCGGTCTTTGCACGAGCATGGCCGTAATAGGCAAGGTCCCTTCGAGGTGCGAAGACCTGTGGAGAGGGGAAGCCTCTGTGCAGTGGAGGGTGAAAGGCGATCTCCCCCCACGAAGCAAGAGGCTCCCTCAGAGTTCGTGCAAAAGAGGTCGGCTGATTAATGGCCGACCAGAAGACGTGACTGCCAGCCTCTAATAAGGAAGGGAGAGACAGCAGCAGGGAACATAGCGGATCGAATGACGATAATTACAAGATCTGATTTAAAAGCCTAAATCTAAAAGATAAACAACTTAACTGCAATAAGTACAGATACATGTGTGGGCGCATTTATCTGCAGCGGCTAGTAAAGACAAACAGGAAATTTTGGAGAGAGCTGATTGACGGAGTAGATAGAGGAAGACTGAGGCTTTGGACTATTTAAATTTGAGGACTAACGGAGGACGAGACGGAGGAGAGAAAGACAGTCAGCTGGATCTGCCTGCCTGGGAAAAAGGGAAAAAGCTTAAGCACAAGGGTTTGAACCAACTTTAAATCACTAAGTACGCGGTGTCATATTACAGCCAGAGACAGCAGAAGGATAACATTACACTGACAACAGGAAGAGAGTGATGGGTGAGTTCTAAATACTTCCTGGCCTCTCCTGCACCCTGTCGTATCACGCTGAAACGTTTCTTTTCCTGACTAGTAGATGCCTCCCAGGCACTATAGAATTAACTGAGCCTATATTTCACAGCCCTGCTCCAGCTTAATTACCTTGTATGTACCCCAGGCTCTGTATAATTACTCAAACAGCATTCAGAAGGTACTAGACTTACACCTTAAAGGGGAAGAGCTGAATCAAAGCAAATGGCAACAAAAACAGTAACTTTAATTAAAGGGAGTAAAAAGCAAACTCCCCTATCTACCCCGGTGAGGGAAAAGTCCCCTGAGGGCAGGCAAACGGGAGATAAGGCAGCCCCAACCCTACAAGACCAGGTGGTAACAATGGACTCCCTACAAGAGGCAATATTGAAGATGGGTGAAAGTGTCACTAAAGGCCTGGAGGGAGTAAAGAATGAAATGCATGAAGTAAGAAACAATATGGGAAAAATTGAGGAGCGTATAGGAGTAATACAAACAGCACTGCTGAAAAATGAGCAGGAAATTCAAAATGTTAAGGGGAGAACGGAAATAGCGGAAAAAAGGATAGACAAAGTAGAGGACAATCTGGAATCTATAAACTCAAGCCTGGAGGAGGCCATCCTCCAGCTAGAATTAGAGCGATCAGCATATTATTTAAGACTACAAAACGTGGAGGAAGCAAAAGATGAAAACCTCCGGGAGCTGATTGGAGAAATCCTGGGATTAGTCCTTGACAGGCCGAAAAAAGAGGTTATTAACGAACTGGACGAAGCCTATAGAGTCAATACAGGCTTTGCGAGACGCCGCCGGCTTCCGAGGGAGATCCATGTGAGGGTGTTGAGAAGGCAGCTGAGAGAGGACATTCTAAGTACAATAAGAGGGGACTCTCTAACATACAAGGGTAAAGAAATTCTCATCTTAAAACAGACTCCACGGAGAGTCAGAGAGAAGAGAAGGAAATACAACTTCCTCTCCACACGTTTAAACAGAGACAGAATCCAGTTCAGATGGCTCCTTCCAGAAGGAATGTTGATAACATGGAGGGAAAAGAAATACCGGATAGATACCTTGGCGAAAGCTCAAGAATTCCAGGAACTTTTACTAGCAGATGAGAGGTTTAATAAAGAACGACTTTTAAGACAGGAGGACACTATAATTGAAACTCAACCAGAGGGGCAGGGGCCGGGAGAGGCCAGAGAACAAGAGAGATATGGCAGAGAAGATTCGAGAGCAAGGTCACCCATCGAGACACGATCTAAAGGCGCCCTCAAAGCAAATAACGTGTAATGGAATTGAAGAATGGGAAACGAATGTACTATCAGCAAATGTAAATGGTCTTAACATAACTTCCAAAAGAAAACGTGTACTGTTGGATCTAGTGAAACAAAAGTTAGATGTAATCTGTCTTCAGGAGACCCACATTAAAGAAAAGTACAATAACCTGTTGGTCTGTCCAAAACTAGGTAAAACATTCTGCTCATCAGCACAAACCAGAAAAAGAGGAATTGTGATGTATATAAAAGAATGGTTGAACCCCAAATTAATACATGCAGACAAAGACGGTAGGGTATTAATGGTGGAGATAATTAATGGTGGGAAAAAATTTGTACTAGTTGGAGTCTATGCCCCAAATCAAAAACAAGAGAGATTTTATATTAATCTATATAAGAGGATAAATGAAATAGAGTGGCAAAATATATGTATTCTAGGGGATTTCAACGCTATAGCAGATGGTAAGATGGACTATAAGGGTACACACAAGAAAAGCACAAGAAGGAAACTACCGTCTGCCTATGTAAATATGGTGAAGGAATTAGATCTTTATGATGTCTGGCGAACAATGAATGACAAGATGCAACAGTACACGTTTTACTCCCATCCACATAATTCATGGTCCCGTATCGACATGGTTTGGTCAAACTCGGAGCTACTCATGGATACTGTAAATATTGAAATAACAACCAATAAGTGGGCCGACCATCACCCAGTCTTATGGCAATGGAAAGGGAAGGCAAGGATAAAAGCTAGGTGGACATTAAACCAGAACATACTACAAGAGAAACAATTTGTACAACAAATAGAAAAGGAATTGGGCTACTTCTTTAAAGAAAACTGTAAAGAGCAGACCTCAATACAAAATGTTTGGGACACGATGAAGGCAGTTGTGAGGGGAACATCTATAGCCTATATAATAAGAAGAAACAAAGTGCATAGGGGAAAACTTAATACACTGAACAAAGAATTAAGAGAGACAGAACTGCTGACCCAGAAAGAGCCAGAAAACAGTAGACACAGGGAAAAAGGAGAGTTAATTAAACACCAAATAAATTTGATCTCTCAAGAGGAAATAGCACAAAACATTAAGAGAATGAAGCAGAATTATTTTGAACATGCAAATAAAACTGGGAGATGGTTGGCCCACAAAATAAGAAAGGAGAAGGTCAAAAGAATTATTAAACAATTGTGTGACGAGGAGGGGAATTTGAAACAAGAAATAGGAGAAAAGAAAAAGATAGTACAGAACTATTATAGGAAACTATATAAACAAGACGAAATTAATGAACAAGACATTAGAAAATACCTTATAAAGCAGAAGCTTCCAGTCTTGTCGGAGGAGATGAGAGAGATGCTCGATAAAGAAATCACACAAGAAGAACTGAAAAAGGCCATTCAAAAACAAAAAAACAATAAAACACCTGGGCCGGATGGGCTTCCGTCGGAAATATATAAAAAACTTCAAAATACCATGGAAGACAAATTATTAGAACTATGTAATGAGGCACTACAAAATGGTAGGGTCCCAAAATCATGGGGGGAAGCTTACATCACCCTAATACCAAAGGAAGAGGCGGACAGTAGCAAGGTCCAAAATTATAGACCCATATCCCTGTTAAATGCAGATTATAAAATTTTTGTATCAATATTGGCGGAAAGACTAAAAATAATATTAAATCAAAGTATCCATTCGGATCAAAACGGCTTTCTCCCAAAAAGACATATTAGAAACAATACAAGAATAATAATTGATACCCTGGAATTCTATCAAACAAGATCCGAGAAACAACTCGCATTAATCTTTGTCGACGCCCAGAAAGCCTTTAATAACCTAGATTGGAACTTTTTAATCACTCAACTAAAAATGATGAAATTTGGCGACAAATTCATTAAGATTATAGAATCTATATATTCACGGCAATCTGCAAATATCATAATCAACGGGGAACTAACGGAGAGGATACAAATTGGAAAGGGTGTTAGACAAGGGTGCCCGCTCTCCCCACTCCTATTTATTATGTCACTAGAGGTCCTTTTAAATCGGATAAGATCAAATCAGGAAATTAGGGGCTTGACCATAAAAAAAGAACAATATAAAGTACAGGCCTTCGCGGATGACATGGTCTTTATCGTGGAAGACCCCTTACTTTCAGGACCAAATTTGATGAAGGACATTGAGAACTTTGGGTGTGTGGCCGGTTTAAAAATAAACAAGGAAAAAACAAAAATGATTATAAAAAATTTCCCCAAAAACCAGATTGGAGAACTAGAGAAAACAATGGAATTAAAGGTAACTAAAAAAATTAAGTATTTAGGGATCTGGCTGTCTGCGAAATGCTCTTCCATAAAAGAAGACAACTATGATAAGTTGTTACAGAATACTCAAAAGGACTTAAAAACCTGGTCAAAACTACAACTATCACTGATGGGAAGAGTCGCAGTAATTAAAATGAATGTTTTGCCAAAAATCCTCTACCTATTTCAAATGGCACCGGTCAAGTTAGGGGAAAAAATTTATAATGATTTGGACAAAATGATTCGAAACTTTATATGGAATGGTAAAAAGCCCAGAATAAAATATATGCACCTGCAGGATAAAAGAACTCAAGGGGGAATGGGCTTACCGGAATGGAAAACATATCATCAAGCAGCAACAACTATGTGGATAAAAGAATGGGTAATGTTAGCTAATAAAAGAATCTTAACAATAGAGGGCCACGACCTGCAATACGGGTGGCACAACTACTTATGGTGCGAGGGAAATAAAATCCACAATTATTTTAGTAGTCACCATTTAAGGGAGGTATTAATTAAGGACTGGCTGGAAATTAGAAGGAGATACTACACGCAACTACCTAAATGGATATCTCCGACGGAAGCCCTGATATACCCGAATTTGATAAATTTGGATAAAATTGTTACCTACCAACAGTTTCTAGACGACCAAAACAAACTAAACCCCAGGGAAAATTTGGCTGATAAGGGAATAAACATCGATTGGTGGCCATATCTTCAAATTCAAAACAAACACAAATTCGATCTAGCACAACCAGGCTTCCAGAACAAGAACCAGGAATTAGATAAAATTTTAATTGGACCAGATGAGAAATTAATTTCAAAAATATACAACTGCTTACTGATTCGAAAAACGGAAGCAGAAAGAGTAAAAGAAGTCATGGTAACCTGGGCCCAAAACATCGGCCACACAATAGACCTAGACGACTGGGAAAGAGTCTGGGAATGGAACCTAAAATTGACAAAATCGACGGCCTATAAAGAAAATATATATAAAATGTTCTACCGCTGGCATTTTCCACCGACAAGACTGGCGAAAATGTCTTCAAAAGTTTTGGCCATATGCTGGAAATGTAAAACAGTGCTGGGCACATACTACCATATGTGGTGGACGTGTCCGGTAGCCAAAGCATATTGGAAGCAAATACTAGGATGGCTGAATGGAATCTTGTCAATTAAACTATGTCTTAAGCCGGAAACTTTCTTATTAGGGATAATAGATCAAAAAAATGCAAATCTAACCAATACCTCCTAGTCCATATTCTGACAGCGTCAAGGATTGTTTACGCACAGTGCTGGAAGAGTGAAAATGCCCCCACCAACACTATGGTGATGAATAAAATCTTAGAACTAGCAGAAATGAACAGATTGACGATGCGAATTAATGACAAAGAAGATACAGACTTTTATACAGTCTGGGAGAAGCTGTACAAATGGCTTGATGAGTCAGTGAAGACTTAGACACAAAAAGAGATAGCTGACTAACCTAATACGATTAAACCAATAACTCAAATGAACAATATACAACAACTGAGAGATAAGCGAAAGGAGAAATGTATTAGGGGTGAGAACCCACCGTCGAGCAATTTTGTTACACTACAATGTTGGGAAAACTTAAAAAAGCTGATAGGAAATCCGCTATAACTACCTGCATGAAATTAGCGATTAAACTTCATTTTAGATGAGGCGAGAGGATTTATAATCCTTGCCTCTTTAAGCAAGGAAAGGAAAAGAGAACCAGGTTGTCCTCAGCAGAGGAAAATATGTAAATGTAACAAAGGTTAGAGGGGAGGGAAGGAGGACAGTAGGGAAGTCAGGATGGAGAGGAGAAAGGAGAGGAATAGGAAAGGCAGAAGAAGGGGGGAAGGATAAAGAGGAGGAAGAGAAAGAAGAGAAGGGAAAGAAGGTGGGAAGAAAGAAGGAGAGAAGAAAGAGAAGAAACTGGGGGAGGAAGGAGGGAGGGAAGAAGAGAGGGTAGTAAAGAGGGAAAGAGGGAGGGAAAGAAAGAGAGAAGGAGTGTTGAAAGGAAGGAAGGAAGGAGGGAGGGAGGAAAGGAGGGAGATTAAGAGAAAAGAAAGGAGGAGGGAAAGAGGAAGGGAAGGAGGGAAGGTATGTGAGAAGGAGGGGGGATCGAGGGAGGGAAAGGAGGGGGAAGGAAAGGAGGAAAGGAGAAAAGAAAGGAGGGAAGGCAGGGGAGAAGGAAGTAAGGGGGGAGGGAAGAAAAGGGTATGGAAAAGAAAGAAATGAGGGAAGAGAAAAGGGAGGGAAGGAATAAGATACCTAACCTTTGATGTTTATATGATTTGATAGTATGGGAATATCTCGAAATGTAGTTGTATTGTTTTTTACAAGTTATGGATGTTGTATTTTCGTTTTACCAATAAAATCTTACTAAAAAAAAAAAGAAATAAAGGGATTAAAAATTTAAAAAGAATATACAACACAGGCATTTGCGGATGATATGGTATTCATATTAGAGGATTGATTAAAATCAGGAATTAAATTAATCCAAAAAATAGAGGAATTCGGTAAGATAGCGGGACTTAAAATTAATAAGAACAAAACAAAGATCATTATGAAGACTTTTACTAAAAAACAAGAGCAAGTATTAGAGGAAAACATGGGAATGCAAATAGCAAAAAGAGTAAAGTACCTAGGAATTTGGCTGACAAGGATATACTCAACAATTAAAGAAGATAATTATGTTAAAACTATTCAGAAAATTAAGAAATATACCTGGAAAATTGGAGGAAACTACAAATATCCTTAATGGGAAGAATTGCCATCATTAAAATGAATATACTACTAAAATTTTTATTTTTATTTCAAGTGATGCCAATTAACCTAGGGAAATTTTTTTTCATAGACTTAAACAAATTAATCGCACAGTTTATTTGGTCAGGGGAAAAACCATGAATTAAATTAAAATTGTTACAAGACAGTAGAGAAAGAGGAGGATTTGGACTTCCTGATTGGGAGCTTTATTACCAAGCAGCACCTCTCACTTGGATAAAAGACTAGATCAATTTAAAAAAACAGAAGATTATTAACAATAGAAGATTATAATTTGGAATTGAGCTGGCACACCTTTATCTGGGATGGGAAAGACAAGATTCATAACTATTTACAAAAACATTTAATTAGAAAAGCTCTACTACAAACATGGTTAAAAATCAAAACAAAACATTACAATAAAATCCCAACCTGGCTGTGCACCATGGAGGCTCTGATATACCCTAACGTATTGGACATAAACAAGATAATAAGATATAAAGACATATTAGACAACCAAGAAAGACTAAAAACAAGGCAAGAACTGAAAGACGAGGGAATAGATATTGGCTGGTGGCCCTATTTACAAATACAGGCAAGGTATAAAAAAGATAGGGAAAGGGATGGATTCTATAAGGAGTCGCAAGAGCTGGATAAAGGTTTACAGGGAACCGAAGAAAAATTGATTAAAAAAATATATCACTACTTATTAAAATTTAAAATGGAAGAAAAAACTGAAAGGAACGATGATAACATGGGTGATAAACTTTGGGTATAGTATAGAATTGGCGGAATGGGAAAAAAATTGGGAAATAAACTACAAATTAACGATGGCAAACAGCTTATAGAGAGAACATGTACAAGATGTTCTACAGATGGCACCTTCCACCAGCGAGAATTGCAAAAATGTTCCGGGAGTGTTCATCTATCTGCTGGAAATGCAACAAACAACATGGAACATACTACCAGGGACGTGCAGTCACTGGAGGCAGAGGAAGTGGGGCCTCACCAGTCAAGCGAGGAAAAGGAAATAATTTTTAAAATAATTAAAAAGGCCAGGATAGTTGCTGCCAGACTCCAAGTCACAGTGACTTTGAATCTGCTTAGTGTTAACTGTAGGGGGAAGCTAGAGAACTATGGGCCTCCTTTGCATAAGGATTTTTTCGCCTTTTAAGAGTTAAGCAAGGGTTAAAAAGCGAAAAATTCCATATGCAAAGGAGGCAAATGATTCTCCCGCCTCCTGATCTGGGAGCAGCGAATCATGCCTTGCAGTTGAGTGACTGCGCAATCTAGCAGCAGGAGCCTTGCTTGTAAAACGCGCCTGTGTTGGAAAAGTTCATGCTCCGAGCAAGTTCAACTCTCCAGCGTGCAAGTAAAATTTCTTTGGTTTTTCCAACCTTTTACCATTATGTCTACAGAGAGGTTCTCAATCATTCAGATCTGCGCTTTTTCCAAAGGTGAGTGGACTTTCTGGGATCCCCCCCACCTTTCAGACATTTCTCTTCTCATGCAAGAGGATAGAAGAACCGAAAGCTTCATGGATGAGAAGCGAAACGTTTTCAAAGGGGGGGGGAAATACCCCAAGAAAGTCAACTCGCCTTTTGGGAAAAAAAGCACCACTTCTTCTTGGGCTAATGTGCCTGGCATTTGGGGACTTTAAAAGGATGCGTGTTTCTCTCTTGCATTCTTTATATTTCGCTACATCTTTTGTTCAGTGTATTGGTATTTCCATTGTCTGACTGCCAGGATGCTTTTAATGTTTTGTTACAGCCGCCCATTCTAAAACGCAATAGTTCACATATTTTAAAGGAATAGTCATGGCAAAGCGAGAGGTTAGTCCACTTTAAGCTCCAAGGTGGGGTTTTGCTGTTTTTGAAATGCTTTTCTGTAATCCAGTGGGGTGCATCGTATTTCCCTCCCTGCCTGGGCAAACCATTAAACAGCATTTTGTCAGTGTCAGCTGACAGGCTGCATTGTAAATGGTGATTGACTGCAAATGGAAGAACAGTTAGGCCAGCGGTTGCTTTTCCCGCTGGGTTTGCTCAAAAACACATGGTGGGTTTTGGTTTTCTTTTGCTTGGCTTGGAATAGCGAGATGTACTTGGAAGGACGGCTGCTTCTATGCCAGAGGCAATCAGTTTGGGGGAGACTCAAGTTCACATTAAAAAGAATTAGTAATATATAGTTGCTAAGACTGGCCGCCCACAAAGGACCTCCCCAGACTTGTTTTGATGGGTGTGGGGCAACTGACGGTAGTTTGCACCGGCTGCGCCCGCTAAAACTAGCCTCAGTCACCCTGTGTTCAGCAAAGCAAGCCTGGGGAGGTCCTTTGTGGGCGGCCAGTCTTAGCCGCTTGCTCCTGGCACTGCGGCTGAAATGAAGCCCCAAAGCCCCCGCTGCCACCAGAATATCTGCTGCCACCTCCTCCTCCTCCAACAGCTCGGAGCACCTGAGCTGGGCTCTGCGTTATCCTGCCCCCTCCTCCTCCGCTGTGCTTTTGAGGAGCCATGAGTCTGCGGGAGGGAGCGGGAGCAGGAAAAAAGGCCGCAGTGCCGGGCAGCAAATGTGGTGGTGCTGTTGGAAAAGGAGGAGGAGGAGGAAGCAGTAGTTATTCTCGTGGCGGCAGGGGCTCATCGGCATCTTCAGCGGCAGCCCTCCCCCGCCCCGTTGAATAAAGCAAAGTGGAGCAGATCTATGCAGATGACGTCATCGCAACATGACTGGAGGAGGAATTCTGGAAGTTGAAGTCCACAAATCTTAAAGCTGTGCCGGGGCTTCAGCGGGGGCTTCGCGCTTGCCTCACCGGCCATGAAGCTCACCGCATGTCACTGCATACTACCATATGTGGTGGACGTGCACAGCTGTGAAAAAGTATTGGAAAAAAATAAAAAATTGGCTAAAGGAGATTGCTACACATCAAATTGCACTAAAACCTGAATTATTTTTGTTAGGGATTATAAAAGGAAATTATGGAAAAAATACTAGATACTTAATTTTACACATCGTTACAGCAGTGAGAGTTATATTCGCACAAAACTGGAAAAATAATTATATACCAACAGAAGAAAATGTAATTAAAAAATATTGGAATGTGCAGAGATGGATAGGCTCACGAAAGAACTAAGAGGAAGACAAATCTGAATATTACTCCGTATGGGATTTATTGTACAATTGACTAGAGGAAAAGAGAGGAAAAGTAGGAAAGCAAAAAAGAAAGGAAGAAAGATTAACAAAACAATAAACAACTACAAAACCGGAAAAGGATTAAAAGATTGAAATATGAGATAGTCTATAACAAATAAATATTACACAAAATGATGTAAATGTAGTAAAAACTGTTATACATAGAATATATAGAAAATATAGAATGAAAAAAATGTATTAAATAATGTAAATGCACAAATATATAAAGTCATAGTTATAAAAGATTTAATATATATTATACAAAACAACATAAATGTAGTCAAAACTGCTATACATAGGACATATAGAATATTATATATAGAATGAAAAAAATGTATGAAATAATGTAAATGCACAAATATATGAAGTCATAGGTATAAAAGATTTATTTGTATAGATAAAACAGACACAACAGATAGGTAAAAAAATGTAATGTGTGGCAATGATGTAAAGTTTGTACAAACAATAAAAATTTTTTAAAAAGAATACTGCATCCAGTTTTAGTCACCATATAAAAAAAAGATGTTGAGACTCTGGAAAGTACAGAAAGGAGCAACAAGGTGACTAGAGGGTTGAAGGCTAAAATAAAGAACAATTACAAGAATTGGGTATGTCTAGTCAATAGGTAGTCCTCGACTTATGAATGTAATGGAGCCTACCAATTACATTGGTAACTGGAAGATTCGTTAGAATGAATCCCATAAAATGAACATGAAACCTCCTGGCTTTCACCCACAAATGTGCACATTTGTTATCTCAGGGTGGGAATAGGCCACCTGCTTAAGACTACCCAAGGTTTCCCCCCCACTCACTGAGATACTTTATGCAATTGCTCCACTCCTCCCATCCTGTCACACTGGGTCATTTACCTTGCAAAGATCTAGCTAGCTCTCTCCTCCCCAGCTTCTCTGCGCACAGGAGCACGGCCCCCAGAAGCTTTCAGTCTTGGCACTCAAAATGTTTGCAGGCCAATGGGATGCTTTGAGGCAGTGCGATTTCACTGCCTCAAAGCATCCCGTCAGCTTGCAAACATTTTGCACAGAAATTGGAAGCTTCTGGGGACCATGCAAAATGTTAGCAAGCTGACAGGATGTTTTGAGGCAGAGAAATCGTATTGCCTCAAAGCATCCCATCGGCTTGCAAATGTCTTGCATGGTAAATGGAAGCTTTGGAGGGGGGGCTTGATCTCATGGCCTGAAGTCCTGTGATATCACAGTGCCCAGAAGCTTCCAGTCGTCACTCAAAATGTTTGCAAACTGATGAGACATTTTGAGGCAGCATGATTTCTCAAAGAAACCATGGCAGAGAGGAGACAGATCTTTGCATGGTAAGGGAGTCTGGCGCAGCAGGATATGAGGGAGGCAGCAATTGTTGGAAGTGTGGGGGGGGGGGGTGATAGGCAAGTTGAATGTTGCAGTGCCTCTGTGGTCATTTGTAAGGGTGAACGACTGCCGTGGTGCTGCAACATTCGTAATTATGGGACTGTCGTAAACACTTGACTGTTATCATGTCACTTCGAATGGTCACTAAATGAACTGGTGTGAACCGAAGATTACCTATAGTGAAAAGAAAGATTAGGAGTGACATGGTAGCAATATTCCAATATTTGAGAGTTGCCACAAAGAAGAGGAGATCAATCTATTCTGCAAAGCCCCAAAGGGCAAGACAAGAAACAATGGATGAAACGTAATCAAAGAGAAAAGGAACCTAGAACTAAGGAGAAATTTCCTAACAGTGAGAACAATTAATCAGTGAAACAGTTTGCCTTCGTAGGCTTCATCACTGGAGGTTTTAAAGAAAAGACTGGGAAGCTATTTGTCTGGAATGGTATAGGACCATGATGGTGAACCTATGGCACGTGTGCCATACATGGCACACAAAGTCTTCTCTGTGGGCATGCGAACAGTCTCCCCAGCCCAGCTCTAATCAGATTTCTCCACCCTTGTTTCCTTATGAAAATGTCATTAACAGATATGATGTTTCCTATTTAACACTTTAATATATTAAAAAGAATCATAAGTCTCAAAACAGGAAAGAGCCTAGTAACTAGGTCATTAGGGTGGCTCTTTTCTTAAATAGATGGTGGTTTTTTAAGACGTATGATCAAAAATGTATTATAGGCCAATGGGAAAGTATTGGTATGCAAATCATCATATTTCATAAGATATTAAAATAGTTACTTTCATTTATTTCTATTTCAATATTCCAGAAAATGCCCAACATAATAGTTCAACATACCTCAAGGTACCTTAACATGTACCTTACCTGTTAAAGTATCATTTTGGGCAGGGCTGGACCACCTAATATCATTTTTGGATTTAAATTAAAAATCAAGTCCTTTAAATTTAAATGTTCCTGCTATTTTTTTGTTAACTTAACTGAAAATATATCTGAGAATGAAAGGTAATATTTCAGTTATCACAAATCACAAGGTGGAAAGGAAAAAACTACCCTGATTTCCAGACCTTCAGTTGCCTTAATGAGACTCCCTAGTCTATATTGCCTAGACTGAACAATTAGAGTACTGGACTGGGTGGCTAATAGTTCCAAGGAGATTAATCTCAAAAAGACAATATAAGATCTTTTCAGAAGAGATGGGAGAAACCTATGTGGCTTTTTTTGGCGGGGGGTGGGTAGATTCTGTATCTGTGAGTTTATCACCTTTGGTCTTGGATAAGGTTGCACTACCCCAGGCAGATTTAGTGCATAATCTGGGAGTTATCCTAGATTTATAGCTCCTGCTTGAAGAGGAGGGAGAAGTTTTGCCTAGGAGTGCTTTTGCTTAACTTTGTGTTGTATTCTAGTTGCACCTGTTCCTGGATACTGGAGGCTCTTTGCTTGGTCATTCACACCCTGGTCATATCTTGTTTGAACTATTGCAATGTGCTCCACATGAGACTATCCTTGAAAAGGATCTGTGTCAGCTGATACAGAATGTGACCATGCAAGCAATGTTGGGTAACCCCAAATACATGTAACACATCTGCTCCTCTGACTGCATTGGGTGCCAGTTTCTTCCAGGTCCAATACAAGGTTTTGGTTATGACCTTTAAATCTCTACATGGTATAAAGCAGATTACCCATTACACTGTCTTTGCCCCATTACATTGGCGCATCCGACTCAGTCAGACAGAAAGGGTGTGTTGTGGACCCCATCAGTTAAAGAATTTCAGCTGGTGAAATTTGGGAAGAGAACTTTCTCTGCTGTTCCCTCCATCTTTATAATGTTCTCCCCACAGAGGCAAGGTGGACCCCCATTCTCCTGGCCTTTCAAGAGAGCCTGAATAGCTGGCTCTGCCATGTTGCTATATTGCTCCCACCATCTTTTTCACTTTTAATGTCTCCTAAGATTCAGATGCAGTTTTTATGTTTTAATATTTTACTTGTGCACTGCCAGACTTGCTCTCTGAGAGAGACGGATTGTTTCTAAATTTGATAATAAAATAAAAAAATACAAATAAAAAATAAAAAATAACAATAAACCAATAAAATCAAGCAAACCTATCACTTCCAAAAGAGTTAATATTTGGAACTGGATACCAGAAAAGATAAGAGAAATTAAGAAAAAAAATTGTCTGACTTAATCAATTTTGTAGTGCATGCCAGTGCTTTCTGTTGCATCCATTTAATATGCAATCATTATTTTGTACCAAAAATTATTTATATCTGTTTACTCATGTATTGTTCTATCATTGTATCCCCCATGCCAAACCAATCTACCTAGATTAGAACAAGATTGGAATGGATACAGACAAAGTATTTTGGAAAACTGTTTTGGCCTACCGTAGTCAATGATATTTAAGTGACAATTTTTGGTGCAATCTAACTTGGTAGTTTTATGCAAGACTCCAATGGAACCCATAATCTTGCGAAGGTTGTAGGACATTTTCCTAGGCAAGACACTGTTGATGGGAAAAAAAAGAGAAGGGCTTCACAAACTTTTATTATTACTTCTATAAGCTAAGATTTGTACCTCCAAGTTTGAGTTAATCTTTTTAATCAGGTGCCACAGTTTAGAACAATCTTCCCCTGCTATGTTGGGAATTGTAACTTAAGACTTTTAGAAGGCAGCAGTTTCGGGAAATTGACTTTTAGGTTTTTCATATAGTCTTCTACTTGAAGAAAACTCTCATTTCACATGCACTCCCCCCTCCAATATTTTACATAGGTTACAACAATTCTAGTTTGTGGTAAGAAAATCATTTGGTGTGGTTAAATTATTACTTGCTGGAAACCATAGGAAGCCTCATTTGCCAATGTCATCAGGCTCCAGACTTTTAGATTCCCAGATAAAAAGAAAGATTTCTGCATGCATGTGGTTCAGAACTGGGTTGAAGTAATAAGGAGCTAAGATTCTGATAGCAAACAATGGTGGTAATTGCTTCCCAGCTTCCCAGAATATCTACCTGATTACTGGTCTGATACTATATTTCCATGCAGCATTATAAATCAATAGGAAGAAGCAAAAAGCCATATGGAAGAGGGCCTCGTTATTAGAGTTAAATTGTACAGGCAGAAAAACAAGTATTAAGACCAACGTTTCTTATGCTGTGTGTGTATCTGGTGTTCTCCAGAAACTATGCAAACTGGTACTACAATTTAGAGATGTTCTTGACTTCAGAATTCAGCTATAATGGTAGAATCTTGCTAGAATCTGGTTTTATCAGATCCTAGTTACTTTTAAGAGATACAATGTCTCAACCGTTAAAAACTATGAGATTATCAGCTGAAAAGCTGACAGCTCAGTTCCGAGATCCAAGTGATATGGAGTGAGAGCCTGTTCTTGCCCCATCTTATGCCAAATTAACAGTTCGAAATCATGCAAATTTGAGTAGATAAATAGGTAGCAATTTAGTTGGAAGGTGATAGCCTTCCATGTCCCATAGAGTCATATTTGACTGAACAGGGGAAATCTTTACTTTCTGGTACATTTAGTTCATCAGTTCTGCCTAACTTTAACTGGCAATAAATTTTCAGCCCTGTTTCTTGAGATCTTTTTAACTGGAAAGAACCTTGGTATCTGGCTAAAGTATATGCTCTGTATATGAAGCTTTTGTGTTATAAATCAGATATTCCACAAGAAAGAAAACTTTTTTGTAATGTTCAAAGGGGAAAGGAGGAAAGCGATAGCTGAAAAGGAAAAAGAGGTACACATCAATTCAATCCCTGCTAATTTCACATGGAATTGGGAAAATATTTAAAATTGTAAAGCTACTATGAATCACTGGTTGTGTTCACAGCACATTCTCCATAGCAAACTCAATTAGAGTTCACTTAATTAAATCAATTTTCTAGGCTCACATGACACTGTGACTCATAAAGCAATTGTACAGACTACGTAGGCACAAAACTGATTAGGTGCTATCAGATTGGTGTCTTATCAACCACTTAGCCAGACTTTCTGAAGGATGATCTGTCCCCTTCCAACAATACATTAATCACTGCAGTAATTTAGTTTATCCATTGTTCTGCAGGTCATCCCCTTCTTTTTCCTTCCACATTTCCCAGCATTATGAATTTTCAAGGGAGCTGGGTCTTCAAATAATATGTCCATAATATGATAATATGGAATTCTGAATTGATTTTTGTATTGATCCATGTTTTGTTATCTGTGGGTGTCATATTCCCAGGAGTGTTCTTCAACATCAAAGTACAAAGGTATCAATATTCTTTCTATCTTATTTCTGTAAAGTTCAACTTTCACTTCATCTTTGTAAATGTAGACACATCACAACATCAGAACATCATTTCTAAACTCTTCATTGTTCCATTACCGAATGGGAGTCTATGGCAAATTTATTGATAGCTATTCCAAAGGTGCTTTTTCAAGAGTAAAAGAAGCTGAAGAAGCTTCTTGGATGAGAAGTGAAATGTCTTCAAAGAAAAAACAGAAAGTCCAATTGCCTCTTGAAAAAGCACTTTTGGGACAACCAGGATCTGGATGACTGAGAATCTTCATAGACATTCCTGATGGCTAGTTCCTTTATGTTGATAATTAATCCTAAAAGGCAGAAACTATTTACCATTTCAACATCTTAATAATCAATTCTGAAGTGCAATATACTAGGTTAAAGTATGATTAGCTTGTTCATAATTCAATATTATATAAGCATAACCAAAGTAAAACAACTTTTTCCCTCCTTGTGAACTCCAAAACTGTTTGATAAACAGCCAGATTTGAAGCTCAAATACCTGGGAGGCTCCAAATTAGGGGAAACTGGCAATGAACAATATTATTATAGGCTCTTGGGTAAGACAGAATTTCTACATTTCTATAAATGTAAGACTCATATTGTGGTTTGATTTCAGAGATTACTTTCTATATTAATTAGTCTTCTCCAGGCCTCCAGACACATGTTCCACAAAGTCAATATGTACTGAAAGTATTTTTGTAAACCACTTTTAATCCTAAACTCCCTATCACTGTTCACTTTTGCACAGGAATAGAATAGTCCATGGATGTCCCTGCTTCCCCCCCTACCCCCCCTCACACCTATAGATACAGAAAAAGATTCAAAGTACTTACAGAGTTTTCAACTTCAAGGAAATTTTGAGCAATTTCTGTACTATGCCTGGAGTTATTTCTGTAGAACTAAGGTCTCTGCAAAAAAGGACACACAGACTTTTCCAAAGATAGGGAGAAATAGATAATTTGCAGAACAGAGCCAAGGGAGAATACATTCATGAAGTTGAATGGAAGACTTCATCTCATTGGTTATCCCTTTATGACTGAGTTTACAACACAGTTAACAAGTTAAAGAAGGAGCATCTACAGTCACAGAATAGGTAAAACTAGGTTATTTTAAATCTTACTTTATGCTTTTGTGGTTAAGCATGATCTATAATTCCAGCCTGTTTTTTACAGTTCAGTGCACCAAACAAACAATGCATATTCAGTAGCCATTTTTCATACTTAACAACCAATTTAAGAGTTATGAATTCAAGTTTATCTGATTGTTCAAATATAAAATGAATAAGTATTACTATTTCCACTGTTTTGAGCTCTTTGGGGGAAAGGACACAAATAACAATATGGTAATTTAAAAGTAATAAAATGTTTTTGATCAGCTGCTGTAAGAAGATAGGAAAGGGAGTGCTGTTGCTGAACAATACTGTACACAACTCTTCATCATGCAAAGTTGGAATGGAAGCTGATTTTCAAATGCCAGGATATCAGTCTTCCACATGTGAAGCAATGTTTAAAATAAGAAAATAAATACACATAGATTTTTCTTGCTATTAAATAATCACAGCTTATCACTGAGATTGTTGGCATTGGTTCCCATAGGGGTATCAGGAGCCTCTGTGTGGAGGTTAAGGGGTTGGCCTGGGCATTGGGTGATCCAAGTTCCAGTCTCCAGTCACTTAATTGTCCAAATTCCCTGGGTGACTTTGGATCAGTCACTCATTCTCAGTCATCCTACCTCATAAGGCTTTTGTTGTAAGGGATTACATTGATCTTGTGATAAGTTCACACCAAATAAAAATACTAACTTTTCATTTTGAACAAGACTTGAGCTTCAATGCTTAATCTAAAAATTATCTTTATAAATCAGTTTGTCTACAGTTTTCCAGTGGATACAAAATATATTGGGATGATTCCTTTTGCCATGTAATGATTCAAAAACGAACATAGAATTAAAGCAACTTCATTGTAGAATCAATGGATTCATTCATAAATTCCAGCCTAGGCTTGAGATCCAAGATCCAAGATTAAAAACCTATCATTATGGTAATTAAACGCCGGCCAACTGAAAAAACAATATATACAGTGTTTTCTTACTCCCTTTCCTCTTTTTTACATAGCCACATAATACATGCCTATTTTGTTTTCTCCTCAGAAAAAATAACTCTGTGAAGTGGTTTATTTATTGAACAGTTATAATCTTTTCCTTGACACCTCAAGGCTATTTACCTAGCAGTCTCAATGAAACATACTTCTAGTCTTCTTGTGGTATCTTTTTCCTGATCTGGACAACTGACAGCTAAGACTTAATGACCGGTCCATGGTTATGCTATGAATTTCATGGCTGTAAGAAAATCTGGACCTAGGTTTTTCTAATACTAATTGAGGGCCACACTGATCTTCAGATATTATAGCCCAAGCCAACTGAATTAGGAAAAAAATGCTGAATACTTGTTCTAGAGTAAATAAACCCTTAATAAAGCCAAGAACAACTTCACACATACAGGAATTCCACTGAGGGCAATCTGTAGAAATGGGAATCCTCAATCTCTCTCAGTGGATTATGGTTGAGATTCCTGAAAGAAAGACTGGTTATCAGTTTAGCAAAATTGAGAGTAGCAAAATAAAACAGGAAAAATTCAGGTAGTTATAAGCAATAAATCATGTTTTCTTTTGGTCTTTGACCTTAAATAACATTATTATTAATTACTCATCCTACCAGCAAGAAATAATAAGCAAAAGAAATTATAGAAATTATAACTTTAGAGTTATCCAAGTTAATGTTTGCTACTTTTTACTGTAAGAGATTTGTCTGGTTTATTTTGCACAAAATGAAATCTGTGGTGGGATTCAAATAATTTAACAACTGGTTCTCTGCCCTAATGATTCTTCCAACAACCAGTACATCAAACTGCTCAGAAAGTTAACAACCGATTCCCCTGAAGTAGTTCGAACTGCCTGAATCCCACCACTGGATGAAATGCTACATTTCAGGTGTCCTAAATCTATTTCTGCTTGTCCATTTGTTCCTGTTTTTCCTTTCTGTTTTCCTATTCAATTGAAGAACAGGTTCCTCTTACCACCAAATTTATTTGAAACCTTTTTTTTTAAATCAACCTCTCATTTCTGAGCAATCTCTTTTGATGTCAATATGATTGCATGTATGTTAAATGTAACAATAATGTGACCAATGTTCTCTAAATGATGCATAAGATCTAGTGCAGGGATGTGCAGTCAGGGGAGGCAGGGGAGGCAGGATCTCACCAGTGTCATGAGGAAAAGAAAAGAAAAATTAAAAGGAAAAAGGCTAAAGTAAGTTGCTGCCAGACTCCAGAGTCACAGTGGATGAGTCTGCTTAGTGCTAACTGCAGGGGGAGGCAAGAGAACTATGGGCCTCCTTTGCATAAGGAATTTTTCGCCTTTTAACCCTTGCTCAGAGTTAAGCAAAGGTTAAAAGGCAAAAAATTCCTTATGCAAAGGAGGCACGTGGTTCTTTGCCTCCTGATCTGGCAGCAGCAAATCTTGCCTAAGTTGCCTTTTTATTTTTACATTTTTTACATTTTCATCATGGCGGGTGGACAAGAGGAGAGTTGAAATCCACAGCTGGAAAAGGTATGTGGATCCGACGGAAGGAGGGGGGAAGTTTGTATTGTAATTTGTGTGTGTGTGCGTATGTTTCTTTCTTCACTTCACTCAAACAAACTCTCTCTCAATTTGAGAGTTTGTTTGAGAAGAGAGGGGCAGCCCTCTCCCCCCCACTGGGAGCCCCGTCCTGCTCCACTCTCCCTTTCCTCCTCCTCCTCTCCCCTTTCTTTGCCAGCTGCCACCTCACTCCCCTGCCTCCTCCATCCCCGCCACTGTGTCCGACAGGTCAGGCGTCTCGTGGCAGCATGGGGCGCAGCAGTGGCAGGGACATCCCCACTGCTGTGTCCGACAGGCCAGGTGTCTCGTGTTTATGGCGGACATAAATGCGAGATGCCTGACCTGTCAGACACAGCGGTGGGGTCGGAGGAGGCGGGGGCGAGGTGGCGGAGCGCGGCAGCAGCAGGAACATCCCTGCCACTGTGTCTGACAGGCCAGGCATCTCGTGTTTATGTCCGCCATAAACGCGAAACACCTGGCCTGTCAGACACAGTGGCGGGGACGTTGCTTCTTGCCGCTGCCGCGCTCTTGCCTCACCAATCATAATCCTCACCGCATGTCACTGATCTAGTGCTAGATTATGGGCATTTTTTAAAGATTAAAAATTGGCTAGTCTTTCCCCTGGAGAGTTCCAAGGCTAATAAGAATAAGGGTAGGGTAACTAGAAATTTATTTTCTTTATCATGGCCTGAGCATGAATATCCAGTACTATATATGAAACACTAATAATTACAATTACTACTTTGTATGCCTTTCTTTTTTATTATTCTTATTTTTCAAACATGAAAAATCCAAAAAACAAAACTTAAGACATAGACTACATTTACACAATATATTGGAACTTCGTGTTCTTTCTTATAGTAGTTTCAAATTGGTTCAAATTCTCCTTATGTTGTTTCCCCTTCTAATATGTTTCACTTAAGTTTCACCGTTTTTAACCCTCTTATTTCATTATCTTTTACTTATCTATCTGATATATTGGCTAATTACCTCTAATAAGTTTAAATTCTCTTGAGTGTATATATACATGATAATCCTCCTTAATTTCTGTTTTTGGACTTTATTAACTTCTTTCATTGACCTTTGTTTCTTTCCAACCACCTATACCATTTTCCCCATGTCTGATAATATTTTGTCTCTTCTTTTTCCTGAATTTGTTTTGTTAATTTGTCCATTTAGACAGAGTCCAGAACCTTTCTTATTATTTCATCTTCATTTGGTATCAGTTTATTTTCCTCGCCGCCATTATTATGTGTAGAATTAAATACAGAATTTCTTTTTTATATTTGGTTGTCATTATTCCTAATAGGAACATTTCTGGTTTCCAATCAATTTTAACTCCTGTTATCAACTCTAACCAATTTTTAACCATTTTCTAATACTTTTTGGCCTCCTCACACATCCACCATATATGATAATATGTTCCGTGTGCTATTTCACATTTCCAGCACTTTGGTGATATACTTGCTGAGATTTTTGCTAGCCTTGCTGGTGATAGGTGCCATTTGTAAAATATTTTATACTGGTTTTCATTCCATCATCTTTTATTTCATTTTCATTTTCCTTTATACAATCACTTAAATACTATGCAGTTGAAGTGATTTTCCTTGTATGTGACCGAGAGTGTCATTTTTAAATTTGTCCCCCAAATTTTTTTCCATTTATCCAATTCGATATTGTAGTCAAAGTTCTGGGCCCATCTTACCATTTGCTCCTTCACTATTTCTTCTTCCATTTTATATTTCAGAAGAAATATATATATTCTCCCTATCTTCTTCCTTTTCTGTGCTCTGAATTATTTTATCTAATTCGTGTGGTTCCATTAGGATTTCATATGTTTTAATATCATTATTGTGTTTAGCTTTGATTTGCAAGTAGGTTAGCCAATCGACTTTCATGTTTTGTTCTGCCAATTCCTTGATTGTTTTCAGAATTCCCTGTCCATTAATTAAATCTCTGTATCATATTACTTTGTTCATATCTGTAAAGTTTGGGTGTGTCGTTCTTTCTGTTGGAGATATCCAATTCGGGATTTTCAAACAGTGATTTTTTAAAAATTTTGAAGCAGTTTTGTAATAACTCATTTTTAATTATATGTTATCGGAAGTATTTATGTGTTTTGTTTTTACTGTCACATAAGAATATGTGCCAACCTACTTGCAAATCATGACTTTCTAAGGTCAAGATTTTTTTATTTTTTAACTCTATCGAGTCCTTTAGCCATGTTAGTGTAGTCGGTTATGAGTATAGCTCCCAATCTGGTAGAGCTAAGCTTCCTCTCTCCTTGCTGTCTTGCATTGACTTTAGTTTTTGCCCTTGCCAAATGAACCTAGATGTTCATTTATTTAGTTCCTGGAAAAAAGTTTTATCAGGATTTATAGGTGCAGCTTGTAACAAAAATAAAATTATTGATAGAATATTCATTTTAACTGTGGCTATACGCCCCATTAGTGATAACAGAATATTTTTCCAGCTTTCTAGATCTTTCTTTATTTGCATCATTAATTTATTATAATTATCATCTTTAATTGTAGAACACTTTGCCGACATCCAAATCCCCAAGTATTTCACTTTCTTGTTTGCATTTTAGTCACTAATTCCAATTCCTCTTCTTGCTTTTTTTGTCATATTCTTAGTTACCATTTTAAGGTCTCCATTCATCAGAACATTGGCTGTCTGGGTATTATATATTTTTTCCATAATTTTTGTAAATTTCTCTCCAAATTTCATCATATCTAATTGAATTGTTATAAACTTCTAAATTACGTTGTTAAATGCTTTTTGTGCATCAAGGAAAACCAGTACTAATTGTTTTTCGGATGTGCCTCATAATATTCTAACATATCTAGGATGACTCTCATGTTATTTTTAATGTGACTATGAGGTAAAAATCCATTTTGATCTGGGTGTATTTGTTCATTTAGCACTTGTTTAATTCTTTCTGTCATAATTGCTGCAAATAGTTTGTACTTGGAATTCAATAGTGAGATTGGTCTATAGTTTTGAATTTCTTGTAAGTTGGCTTCTTCTTTTGGGATTAGCGATATTATTGCTTCCATCCATGATTCAGGCACCTTAGCTTTTCCTAAAACCTCATTAAACATTTCCAGTCCTAATTCTTCCAATATTATTTGATTATATTTATATAACTCCACTGGGATTCCATCTGGTCCTGGGGTTTTATTGTTCTTCTGATGCTTCAGGACTAATTCTATTTCCACTGTTGTTATTGGCCTATTTATTGCCTCCCTTTGTTCTTTCGAGATTGGGTTTATCTTTTCTGAGTTTAGGTATTGTTTTATCTTAGTTCCTGCCATATTATCTTGCGTGTATAATTTTGTAAAATATTTTTGTATAATTTGCTTCTTTTCTTCTGATTTATGTTGAATATTTCTTTCGTCATCGTTTAATTGATATATAATTCTTTTTTCTCTTTCATTTTTTAATCTGTATGCCAGCCACCATCCAGGCTTGTTCAAAGTAATTTTGTTTGGCCACTTTAATTTTCTGTGCTAATTCTTTTATTTCTTTTATGAGTTATTAAATATGTTTTATCAGCTTTCTTTTTTCTTTTTGTTCTTTGGGTAAGGTGACCAGACATCCTGCATCTGGCGGGACAGGCACGCCTTCCCATAATTTTTCCTGCGTCCCGGGCCGTTCTTAAAAAACACCCGCTTTATTTTGGCGCTCGCAGCTCGCTCGCTCCCCCGCCCATCAGCTGCTAGCTCACTAGCTCGTTCCATTCCATCTACACTAAAAATCTAAGCCAGCCCAGCCTGCCGCTCACTGATTGGCCTGGACTCCAGCCAATCAGTGAGCTGGCTGGGATGGAAAATTTTAAGCACGCGGCATGCTTAAAATTTTTCATCCCAGCCAGCTCACTGATTGGCTGGAGTCCGCTTAGCTTAGCACGCCACGTGAATCTCCATTTCATTTTGTCTTTTGCTTGCTGCTTAGCTTAACTGGTGAGTAACAGTACCGGTGGGAATCGGGAGGCGCTGTGGGCAGGAGACAGCCCTCCTCTCCTCCTTCTCCCCCTTTGTGAGGTTTCACCTCGCGCAGAGAACTTCCACTCAGTCCCGGAGCTTCTGCTGCCGGTGGCGGCCCCTGTGCTGCAGTGGGAAGCGACCACGCCACAAGTCTGCGAGGCATGGTCGCTTCCCACCGCACCACAGGCGCCGCCATAGGCGGCAGAATCTCCGGGACTGAATGGAAGTTCTCTGCGCGAGGTGAAACAGCTGCCGCCGCCACGCTCTCCTGCGGGAGGCTTCGGGTGGGCGGCAAAGCTGCCGGTGCCAGCGGGGTGACGCGCGTGGTGGGAAGGCAGCCGTCCAGCCTGCTCTTCCCAGCGGCGGCTGCTCCTGCTCCTCCCTCCCTTCATGCGGCCTCCTGCCTCTCTCCTGGCCAGAGCAGTGCTGCACCATGCCAAGAGCCACCATGGGCAGCTTCACGTGAGTAACTCCGGTGGTGGGAATCGGGAGGCTTCGGGTAGGCAGCGGCGCTTCCCTTGCGAAGACCGTCCAAGAAGTGCCGCCACCCATCCGAAGCCTCCCGATTCCCACCGCTGGAGTTACTCACTCACGTGAAGCTGCCCGGCGGTGGCTCTTGGCAGGGTGCGGCTCTGCTCTGGCCAGGAGAGAGGCAGGAGGCCGCGTGAAGGGAGGGAGGAGCAGGAGCAGCCGCTGCCAGGAAGAGCAGGCTGGATGGCCGCCTTCCCACCACGCGCGTCACCCCACTGGCACCGGAGGCTGCTCTGGCCCTTTTCCGGCCACGCGTCCAGTCCGGCTGTTAGGCGACCTCCCTGCAGCCTCCTCACCTGGCAAGGGGGAAGGTTGGGGTGACGGGTCCTCCACTTCCCCCGTCCCAGCAGTGGAGCGTGGGCGCCTGGTTGCAAATGTGTCTCCCTCGCCTGCCCTTGAGACCCGCAGCCAAGGCAGCACCGACGTCGGAGGAGGGGAGGGAGCCAGCTGAGGAAAAAGGACCCCCACCCTCTTCCAATTCGGGGGGGTCTCTCCACTTATCATTGGAGTGGCGGGGCGGGGAGAAATCGGATCCAGCCCCCTCCCCTGCCTGGGCGGGCGGGAGGCGTGGAAGAAGGCGAGCAAGAAGAGGCGCCCAGGTTGCTGCGCCCATCGCCGCCCCACACCCGTCTCGGTGCCCGCCTGTCAAAGCGGTGACACGGAGTAGCCAAGCACCGATTTGGGGGGGGACCCTGGGCAAGGGAAGGCACGGGTGGAGGAGCCGTCTCTAGCTCCGCTGGTGCCAACCTGGCCCTCCCCACTTCAGAGAGAGAGATGGACACCCACTGCCCAGTGCCCACCCCGGCCAAGAAGGCACATGGGGCTTTGGGCTGGCGGGCACCGTGCAACAAAACCTCCCCCCTCCCCCATCAGGTGGCAGGTGGGGGGGTGCGGGCACACCTATCTTGCCAGCCCTGGCATGGGCCAGCGGGGTTCTCTGTGTGTGCTATTGTGGGTCTAAGGTAGCAAATACACCAGCCTCCAACTTGCAGGCTTTCCAGTCCAAGCTGAGTCCCAGCTGTGTTGCTGATTGCGGGTCAGTTTTGCCAAGGTGGTTGTGAGAACAGCATTCATAGGGAAAGCTGGCTTCACCTGTTACAGCAGTGATGGGGAAATCTTTTGGGCTCAAACATTCAGAAAATTTTTAATTTCACTCTCCTGGTGCGTGTGTGTGTGTTTGTGTGTGCATGTGTGTGTTGCACACATACAGACATCCTTGACCAAAGAGAACCATTTCTTTTTCAAATTCATTCATTAAAAAAGAATACACTTCAATCATACGTGGTGTTAAGTGTTGCACAAAGAAACAACACAGGAAAGGAAAGAAGGGAGGGAGGGAGGAAAGGGGAAGACAGAGAAAGAGCAGAAAGACAGAGAAGGTGAAGGTAGATAAGCAGAAGGAAGGAAGAAGGAAGAAATAGGAAGGAGGGAAGGTGAAAGGATGGAAGGAGGAAGGAACAGAAGCGAAGAGGAAGAGAGAAATGGAAAGAGCAGAAAGACAGAGAAGGTAGATAGGCAAAAGAAATGAAGCTGAAAGAATGGAAGGAGGAAGGAAGAGAAAAGGAGGAACGGAGTGAGTGAGGAAAGAAGAGAGGATGGAAGGAGAAAGGAAGGAAGAGAGGGAAAGAGCAGAAGATGGATAAGGTGAAGCAAGAGGAATGAAGGAAGAAGTGAGGTGTCTCGAGGAGGGGGAAAACATTTAGTGACCAAAATTACAATGGCATTGAAAAAAGTGACTGATGACCATTTTTCACACTTAGCGACCGTTGCGACCATTTTTCACAGCGACTGTTGCAGCATCCTCATGGTCACGTGATCAAAATTTTGTTTGGCAACAGATTTGTATTTATGCTGGTTTCAGTGTCCTGGGGTGACCTTTTGACAAAATATAAAATTTATAATCAAGCCCCCCCCCCCCCCCCCCCCGGTCAATGGTGTTCCTCTTTACCAATCTGAAAATCTGGTCACCTTATCTTTGGGTCTTTCTTAATTCTGTTTCCACTTCACTGAGTTCTTTTTCCATATGTTCTTGTTGCTCTCCTTGTTTTCTGTTTTATCTTGCTATATAGATGATTGTGAAGCCTCTGATGTATGCTTTCATGGTATCCCAGAGATTTTGCATTGAGGACTCTTCGTTTTTGTTTGCTTTAAGAAATAGTTTTACTTCTTTCTCTAGCATTTGAGAATATTCTGTCTCTTTTACGATATTTGAGTTCATCATCCATCTTTTTTTTCTTTTTTGGCCTTTCCATTTTAATTTTATTGGGTTATGATCTGCCCACTCATTTGTTTCTATTTCATTTTCCTCTAATTGGACTCGTAGTCCAGATAATGTCCAGCCATATCTGTTCTTGACCAGGACTGATATGGGTTCAATAGAAAGTATACTGTTTTCATGTTTTATGCATTTCTCTCCAAATATCGTGTAATTTATATTCTGTTGCCACCTTGATAAAGAATTTAGGTAATGTATTTTTCTTAGTCTTGTTTTTTTTTACTTTCATAATCCATCTTTTTATCAGCCATTGCATTATAATCCACAATTAAACAAATATTTTCATAATCTAATTCATTTATTTTATTGTGCAATCTCCTATAAAATTTCTCTTGTTTCTGATTTGGTGCATATATCACTATTAATAAGATTGTTTTTTGTTTTGTTTCTAATTCAATCATTAAAATCCTACCTTCAACGGAATAGACTAATTTAGAGTTTATTTTTTTCTTTTATATACATTGGTATCCCTCTTTTTTTTTCTTGTCTGCCAATACTATATATAATTTTCCTGATTTTGTATTTTCCAGTAGATTAGTATGTTCCTTTTTAATGTGCACTTCCTGTATACAAATTATGTCTAAGATGGCCATTTTGGTGAAGGGGGTGGGATTTCAGGAGACAAAAAATGCTGTATTCGATGTAAAAAACGTACCCAGATTTTCAGCCTCTTTTTTGAGAAAAAAAGTTGTGTCTTATACACTGAAAAAATATATATTCTTCCTTTGCCTATTTCATTCTATATAATCCTATATAATTTTATACTTTTTATAATATCAATAGCAATGGGATTTCCCCTATCATAATAATATTAATATTCAATTATGTCATTATCTACTGTGATTATCTTCTGCTTTTCTTCTGTTCCCCCCAGAGGTTTTTTTCCTTATATCACTATCAATTGATCTTGTATCAACTTTTACAGTTTAAATTTATAATCCACTAGGTGTTGCCTTCATCTCGGTATCACTTTCCACTCAGTCATTCACAGCATCACCCGCAGAAAAGAAAAAAAAGAAAAGAAAAAACTTCTCCACTTGCTCCAAAAAGACTTTTCCTACTGTCCCCTGGCCAGATCTGCCTTCTCCCCAAAAAAGAGATTTATAATTGTAACCCCTAAAAAGTGGGCTTTTGTTACCTGTTTTTATTATTTACGATTGTAACTCTGTCCAAAGTTCGCCTCTTCTTAGGAAAAAAGAAAAAAACAATCAGCCCGATTCCTATACAATCCTCTGTGTGCCTGTCAGGTCTTATCAACTGCTGATATATCCCGATCCCATTGCAAATGTTGGCTCTTTCTGCTTTCTTTTCACTCTCTTATCAGGTTTCCCTCCGCGATCACTCCTCTTCTGATTACTCATGCTGCCACTTTCTGCTCCCCGCCTCTGCTCTCACCACTTTTTACCCCCAATCCAGACTGTAAAACAGTCTTCACCATGGAGTCTTTTTCTTTCCAGCTCACCCGCTCCACCAATTTCACATTGTTCTCCTTTCTTGGGTTATCGATCATTACAGATGACTCGGTTTCAACTGCTTTCTCTATTATTTGCTTCCCTCTTATGCAGCTGCCATTGCTCCAGTCCTGTCCAAGTGACAGGGGTAGATCTCCATCAGTTTAGTGGGTTCTTCTATGCACTTGGGGGGGGGGGGGTGTTGTTGTCTTAGCATCCCAGTGTATTCAGAGTTTCCCCCTGAATCTGCTGATCCCTTCAGGTTCCGCAGTGCTCAAAGTTGAGCCCAGATGAAGAAGTTTGGGTTTTGGGTTATGAGACCTGCCGTTTCTCAACACCTGCATGATTACATCATCACCAGAAGTCCTTTCTGTGTCTTTCTTATTTCATTCATCATCTTACTGTCACCTCAAAATTTTCATCAGGTAAGTGAAAATATATCCATAGATTTAATTTATATTTGTAATCTTTCCAGCACATCAGACTATGCTGTTCTTGATACAAAGAACAGCAAAATTTTCAGTGCACCCATTTTTGTTCTTTATATAAAGGGCAGATCCATAATTGAGCATATCTATTTTCTTTCTCCATTCTACACAATAGATTTATATCCTCATTCTAAAACCAAACACAATATTTAACTCCCCCTTTGACTTAGAGGAGTCTAGTACAGAAACACTAATATATCCAATGTTCTTTTTGACATGAGCCCTTTTCACAGCCTTTTTGTCTCCTACCCATCATCTAACAATCATGATATCCATTAGACAAATTTAATATTAACCTATCTTGAGAGATTATTGTTTTCATGGAATACTTTCAAAATAAGTTATTCTGTACTTGCAGATTTTTGAGAATGAGGTTCCTATTAGTATGGGTTTAAATTTGTGAAGAATTTTACTACAGCACTTATCTTTTTGGAAAAAGTTAAGGTTAAAAAGTGATATGGGAGCATCTTTTCCACCCTTCCCCCTCTAAGGATGAGTTGTATGAACACTGTGTGAAGAAAGAGGGTTTCTGAGAAAATCCATAGTATCTCAGAGAGCTGTCTTAAAATCCTGTCACTGTATCTTGGTAACTTGCCTTAAGGACATATTGTAGCAACAATGAATTGAAGGATCATTGTGGCTAGTAGTCCACTTATCTGTTATATATTTGTAAGAATTTATCACAAAATGCTAGTTATTACTTACTCCAAGGAGGCAGTGTAAAATAATTATAGGCAGAACTAGTATTATTGGAAAAGTGACGTATAAAGTCATAACAATATAAAAAAATATTCCAGATATGTCCGGTAGGTTTGGAGATCCAGATATCTGGCTTGGAAATCAACTTAGAAACTGTTGGCTATCCATACTCAGGGACTATCCTTCAAAAGAGTAGTGTTTGGGATGAAATCCATCAAACAAGCCTGGTAATCTCCAGCAGGCATTAGTGGAGACTTTGTGTCCCATTGTTGGAAACCATCTGTCTCACCCACTATCTGAAAGAGTTTCACTTTTACTTACACCTTGGATAGAAACAGCATCCCATGCCAGGACTGAAAGGCCCCTTGCATTATCCGCAAAATATAGTTGCCCCGGAGATTGCTGGAAAGGAAATTGAAGCAAGAGAGCTATGTAGAGTATCTTACAACTGTATAAAATAAACAACACATAAAAACAAGCAAAACAAAAGGAACTTTTTTTCTTCCTCACTTTGATCTTCTAAACAACCACTCCAGGCTTCTTCCAATTACTGCCCTTTCTTTAATGCAGAAACTCCAGTGCATATTTGGGGTTGGACTGTTATTAATGGGCTATCGTTATTTAATATAAATGCAGAGCTCATGATTCAAAGGGCAAATGAAATCCTCTGCAAGAATATAGTTTTGACTAGAGATTCCAAGTTCATAGTAAGTTCTGTAAATCCACAAAAGTACTGCAGTGTTTTCCCACTTATGAAAATTCAGGTCTGGCACTCACAATCAAGCCTAGAACTGAATCTTAATCAACTTAGATTCCAGAGTTCAGACCAAACTCATTTAAGGTACTTCTTAGAACATGCAGAACATGCAGAGTCATCTGGTCTTACCTGGGATTATAAATTGTCCTCTAGGGAGAAAGAAAGCTGCTTTTTCAACCTTGAGTTCAAGCTCTCTTTCCCCATTTAAAAAAAATTGTGGGACAGCCAACCTTTCAGTAACAAGTCATTGATATATACACAACTGGGAGAATTAACAGCATTCAATTTCAATTTGCCGCCTCCCCCAATTTCCATCATAATTTAAACTGGTTTTGTATTTTTCTTTAGTGACTTACATAGATTCCAGAAATGGAAGATGTTCAAATGCATTTGTCTCAATGGTCTGGATTTGATTATATGAGACATCCCTGTTCAAAAAAGCACACACAACTGAAACAAAATGTCCAACTCTATCTTCATTTCTCACAGTTGCTTCATGTGTTTTTTGTTTAGCCTGTAATATTAGCTTTAATATATGATAACAAGCAAATGTGTGGTAGATTGATTAGATTGGAACAGCACTTCACACACCCCAAACTTCTTTCTGCCATTGTTATTACTTAACTCTGCCAAGTTATAACTTAATTCATGTTTGCAGTAGTATTAGTCATGGCAGCAAGTAGAACATTGAACATGGGGAATTACAACCCCAACATATAGCCAGTTTGGTCTAGCAGCATGGTGCTAGATACCAGGAAACTAAAAGTTCTAGTTCCACCATAGGCATGAAAGCCTACAAGATATCTCTGTCTGTCTGTCTGTCTGTCTGTCTGTCTGTCTGTCTGTCTGTCTGCCTGCCTGTCTCTCTCTCTCTCTCCCCGTCCATGTCCCCATGTTCCACATTTGTTGTTGTGAGAAAAATAGGAGGAGAAAGGAGTATAGTATGTACTTTCTGTCTTGAGTTTTTAATAAATGTGGAGAATACAGTGAACAACCTATCTGGAGGGCATTAGCTTGGGGAAGACTACCTTACAACTTTACAGATATCTCTCACACGCTGCTGCCTTCAAGGAAAGGCTGAAGATGAAATCATTTCCTGAGGGCTTTTGTGGACTGATGGCATATATTTTGTATAAGTTTTATTTGCAGTCCTTTTGTATTTTTGTATCTTGGTAGTCACCAAAACTCTTGTGAATGTAGCTGCATACTACTTTGTTACCTAAGCAAATAAGACACAATATTTTAAATATGTATATATGAAACATTCTTTATATCCAGAATCAACAAGAGAAATCTGTCACTGAAGTTCAAAATACTTTTATATAAAGTGAAAAGTTTTTTATGAGCATTTACAAACGATTTATCATGTTGATTAAAATTTGAGAGTGCTGACTTCTGGTTGTACTTCAGCACCACTGGTAGCCAGGCCTGTGAATACCATGGCCAGCTCTGATCTCTCCTTATTGAAGGGTCCAAATTTGGACCATAGCCACTCTGTAGGAGTGGCGAAGCAAAGGGGTACGACCTAGCAGTTAGAGGATAGCTGCATCTTCTCTCCTTGATTAGGAAAGCCCCCTCAGCTGATGACAAACATGGCTGCCATGGCAGCAAACATGGCTGCCATGAAGCCAAAGACAGCCTGAAAATCTAAGGCTGTGCAGGAGGAGAGAAAGTGAGTGGTTTGTCAACTGGGTAAGAGAACATTTTTTTAAATTGAAAAATGACCCCAAGAAATTCAATGGGAAAGCTTATGGGAATATTGGCTAGCGGTAGAACAAGCACATTAAAAAAATCAGAATAGTTAAGAGATAGAAAAAAAAATCAAGGAAAAGAAAATTGAACTCTCAAAGCGAAGACGTGGGATTGAAATATATTTTAAAAAATACTAGAATTCGATCCGGAGCTTGCTTTTTACAATTATAAACATTGCCCTATTACTAGATTTATAATTTAAAACAATTAAAATTGGACTATTAGTATTATGCAGAGAGGCAGTACCAAGTTGATGTCTGAGTGCCATCTGCTGCTAAAAGGAGAGCTGTGCAACTTTGGGACTGTTTAAATTGCTGGATTATAAGTAGCTACCTTAAAATTACTGGAGACTTATAGAATAAACAAGACTTAACCAAGTGATTCTGAATATTGTTGAGCAAATTAAAGTGACTGGAACAGATAAACCCCAGATTTCTTTTTTTTAATTGGATTGACTGTAAAATGGAAGCAAGTGGAGACAATGAAATGGAATTGGTCTATGAAGACATTAAGGATTTTATAAAAGAGCAACACAAGGAGATGAAGGAAATATTTAGTTGTTTAGATCACACAGATCAAAAATTGGAAAATGTAATACAAGGAACAACAAGTAAAGAACAGGACAATGAGGAAAACATGGAATTTCTAGAAAGAGCGGATGACACAGCAGAATTGGGAAAACAAGAAGACAACAACAAGAAGATATTAGTACAATTGATGGTGAATAAGGGATTAGAATAGAAGGAAAATATTCTAAAAGATGTGAAAAGAAAATGGGAGAAACAGGAAGACGGCAGGAGAGTGGAAAAAAGGGTTAGAACAGGTAGCCATAGAACTAGATAGTGGGGAAAATTAGAGGGCGTAGTTATAACACAGATTCAAAAGTAGGTGAAATAAAAGAATTAAAAGAAGTGTATGAGAGACAAATCCTCCATCCCCCAAAAAGATTAAAAATTTGGATGAGGGTGAAAGATATGGGATAAGGAAAAGAAAAGGAATGCAAAGCAAAATATGCTATGAAAGTATTTAACAATGTGTATGAATATTAGAACTACATAAATGGGATAACTGCCTTGTATGTGGTATAAGAGGAAAAATCATTTTCAATATATATTAATAGGGTAGTAATGTAATGTATATTATTATTAGAATTATACAGGTTGAAAAATAGTAAATTAGATAAACAGAATTTGTATATGGGTATTATTAAGTATGTATAAAAATGTGATTAACAGTAAAAAGCTAAGATTAAATAATTTGAGATTAGACCAAAAAGGAACATATTTCAATGAAAACAAGTATTAATAACAGAACAATAAGTATTCATTGGGAAAATGTTAAATATGTAAAAATTGTGATTAACAATGAATATACGTTAAATGCTTGAAAGATCATGATTGATGTTAGAAGTGCATGTTGAAATAGTGAATAATGAAAAAAGGAAGGATCATGTCTTTGAATATCATTCCCCTTTGAATGATAGGGGAAGGGGGAGGAGAACTAAAATAGAGGTAGAAATAAGAGGGGGGAAATAGTAAAAACAGATGTTAGGATGATACAACATATGGCAGAAATACGAGAAGGTTTAGAATTGAAGGATGATAGAAGTTATATGTTAGTAAAACTAAAACTGAAAATTAAAGGTCATTATTAGGAATAATAATGTATTTGTTTATTTGTATTGAACTGTATGACACCCAGGAATCAAACCATTCAGGCAATGAGATGTATAAAAATAAAAAATAAAATATTTATTTTTAAAAATTGAGAGTGCTGTTAAAATTTGATATAAAATCTGAGCCAGTGGTGGGTTCTGGATCCCATTCCAACTGGTATTATTGGAACAGGCCCAGCGTTGGCTACATGGATGCATGCAGTGCGTGCATGTATTGTAGCTGCCAGCGATGCTTCCGCAAGCCTCCGCGATGCTCCAACTGCTCAGGGAGTGTTGCACAGGTGCTGTACGCGCCATGTGCATGCATGGAAGTGCCGAAGGCTTTAAAAGACAGGTAAGGAGCTCGGGCGGGCAGGTGGAACCCGGTGCTCTGGGCAGGCTCCGGTACGCCCGTACTGGGGCATACCGCCTGCAACCCACCACTGATCTGAGCTATCATTTAGTTATTCTATTCTAAACACTAGTGCATATAAACAGATTCAGAAAAGGGGTTAATTAGTTTATTTACATGTCTGCCTGACAATATGATTTTTAAAGCTGTACAAAACTTACACACAAAAAATAGCACAGAAAACTGAAACAAGATACAGTAAAAGAAATGTAAGGTGATTTGAATTGAAATTCAATGTGTTGTATCCTACTCAATAGGAATTCTGCTAATAGGAACTTTGCTCATCGTAACACAAAACCTGGGGAGAGAGCCAGATTTAACTTATTTTCTAAAAGCTTTTCTAAAAGCCTAAGGGCCAAAATATATGGGACTCCTGATTTCACAAGGTAACATTGTTTTAGACAAAGGACTTGGAATGTTCCCTTCCTGTTGGAACATGTGGGATGGGAAGAGCAGATCTCTTGTGAGATGGTGACACTGAAGGTGATACTGTGAATCTATGTCATGCAAAATGTGATAGACAATAACACAGAAAATTGCATTGGGAATACTAGAGGGACACAGAGCATTTCACAGAATAGAACTATTGCAAGGGCACAAAATTCATAATTACCCATGTCATATATTCTGAATGGAAGCATCTGGATGTTCTTGAAGGTGGAGGGCATTTCAATAATTCAATTGCATAATTACTAAGAAGTGAGTGACCATGAGGAGATCCCCCTGATCCAGGAATGGGTGCAATTGACGCACAAGATGAAACTGTGCAAAGGCTGCACCTGGTCACAACTGACACCTGGTCTTCTAGCAGATTTCACACTGAATCCAAATAAGACAGTCATGTCCAGAGTTAGAGATTAAATATCTCCAGTTCCAGGACTTGTGGGCCCAAAACCTTTAATTTCTCGGTCTTGATGGTTTTGAGCCAAACTTATTCTTCACCATCCAGACCCCCTCCCGTGCCCCAATGTCTAGACATGGGATAGAACCTTGATAGCTTTATTCAAGTGGAAAGGAACAGAGAAATACAATTAAGTATAATCAGCAGAAGTTGCAGTATACTTAATCTTTATTGAAGCACGCAATAATTAATGCATTGCTCAACCAACCACTGCTTACATAAAGTTACTATAATCAATATATGAAAAAAATAATGGTGACAATTTGCTTTAATGATCTTAAAATAGATATCAACATAGAATGAGGTGTATGACAAGGTGGTACAATATCACCTACCCTTTTCTCAGCATGCCTTGAAAAAGTATTTTGCAAACTATACTAAACAAAAGATGGAATACAACTCAATGGTGCCTATTTAAATCACTTGAGATTGCAGATGATGATGTTATCTTCTCACAAGACCCAGAAGAGCTACAAAAACACATACAAAGCTGCACAAAGCAGGAGAACCATTTGGCTTAAAAATACACATATACCTTGCTCAACCGATCTCAATAAAAGGTGATACAATAAAGGAAATTGAATGATGTGTTAAATATGGTTGGCAGGCATTCAGCAAGCTAAGCATAATTTTCAAGAACAACCTCCCCAGTAATAATATCTTCTTTTCTTCACTACTGATTCGGTAGCGGAAGCATGCTATAGTCATTATTGGTACATACTACTTTCTGGTAGTAGCCAACATACCAGCAGATAGCCCAGGCTCTGTGTCACCCCACATTCACATAGCATGTTGTTATCTGCTAAGAGCTTCCACTTGAATGTATTGGTTTTACATTTAGGCAACTTTCAACCCACTATACCTATTTCATTGTATACATGATGTACAATGACAATAAAGCTATACTACTATACTTGGGTCCTCCAAGTAGCATAAGGAAGGCCAGATTCTTCAGCCATATCTTCCTTTAATGTTATTCCTTGCTTGATGGTTTCCTTCTTCCTTCTTTTAATTTAATTTTGTTCTTGCATAATCTAAAGAATATTTGTTCTTGCCACATAGCTATTCCTAGATCTGAGTCAGCTGGTTTGGGACATATGTCTGTTCAGAGGATTTTAAGGATCATTCTCTTGCTTAGTTCTCTTAATTCTCTGGCATCAGCTACTACATCTCCCCTGATATTAGTTGGAGCAATGCCAACAAGAGAATATATTTTTTCAATGGTATAGGTTTGAGACAATCTGTCACTAAATATATTGCTTCATTGATCTAATCTCTAAGTAAACTCACAAGTAGGGATTCATATTCAGTTATCTAAGGAGCAACACCTATTCACAACTCCCTCCCAAAACATAGCGAGTCTGCTAACAGCCTTAGTGCCTCTTCCTTCTTTATGCTCAGCTAAGTCTCAGTAATACTCAGCAAATTGACTGCTTCAGGATTAAATCCAAAATTAGGGTTTGGACCTTATTATACACCTACCTAATATTCAAAAACTCCAGCATGCCCTAGTTGTCAGAAATTTGATCATTAGGAATTTCACTCACTTTAAGAGTGGGACAGTACCTTGGGAGCTGGCAAGTAAGACACTACTAGAAACAGAAACTTACAGGTGAACGAGTAAAAACAAGCCATCTAGAGATGTATTGTCCAGCCTCCTCAAGCTATTGTTCTTGAGAATCCTAAAGAGATGGAAGAAAATTTAGAACAATATACTGACAAAATCACAGCCTTTCACTGTGGTTAAAGATGGTCACCATGCTCTTTTTACGAGTCCACCTGTAGTGGTAAGACACTTTTGATGCATAATCATTAAGGGCAGGGCTGTCAAACGCATGGCCTGCGGCTATGGGCCAGATCCATCACACATTGGCCTGATTTAGTGAAGGGGAAAAAAGTCCTGATACATCACATCACACTGCTGTGACAATGCAAGTTTGATACCCTTGATCAAGGATGTAGCAGGCAGGGAGCATTCTCCCTTTACATCTAGCTACCTCAAGGATGATCTAAGGATCATCTGGGATGATCTAAGCCCAGGTCACAGTAAAGAAGGGGATGGGAATGCATATTTCTTCCACATAAGTTACATAGGATGAACATGAGAGTATACTCACAAGAACTCAGTCAAAGGATAGGCCCTCCACACCCATTTGTCAATGGAAGAAATTGCATTTTCAGTGAAATCCCTGGAGAGGAAAAAAATAAATACAGGAGAATATAATATAATATAAATGGATAATGACAGGTGAGAATATCTTGAAATAAACATCACATTCTAGAGTGTAAGTAAACATCACATTAATCTGACACACTAAATATCTCAAGAGACAACTCGATCCACCACAGAACTTTCTCAAACTCAGACACAGAGCTTGAAAGAAAAGCAGGGAAGGAGCATCAGGTGTGTTTCCCCTTAGACATATTCTCATCTTTATTATTCATAAAAATAGAGAACCTGTAGCAGCTCTAAGTTTCACAAAACAACAGCGAGAGATGTTGACAGTTACAGTCACCTCTGGAAGGTCACAAGTTGCCTAGAAGTAGACTGTAAAATGAAATATTAGGAAGATACTGATCCGATAGTATTTCTTGACTTGGCTCTACATTGGTGAAAAGAGCTGCCTTGCCAATTTCTGTTAAAAACTACAGCAAACATTAAACTAAATTGAAATGTGTGAACATAAGATTCTTCTAAGACCATATATACACAATGCTTGTCTGTATTCTTATCAAAATACAGCAAATCATGTTGGAATTATGACTTCATCTTCTTTATCACCATACATATTTTCCCAATTTCTAGATATATCAATAAAAATTGGAAGGCTGTGGGTTTTCATGCCTAAGGGAAGCCTAGAATTCAGAAGTTTGTGATTTCTAGCTCAGACTCATAAACTTAATACTAAATTGATTTTTAATGTAATAAAATAGATGAGGTTCTAGTTTTATTATTTTATCACCTCCTTCTAATATGTATTGATATCACCTACTGAGTCTATGTGGATGATTTTATATAATATATGTGCCTATGTTTCTAAATAATATAAGTGAAAAAAAGTTCTTAAAATTTGATAATTATTTTTTTGATTTTTGTTATTTGATAAGCAGTACTTTGTTTTTTTTAAAACTCCCTTGGACTTTTCTAATAAACTTCTTTCTTGATTGAAAATTAATCTTTGAATGTGCTAATTAACACAAAGGTCTGTTTTATGCCCATCTGCCTGTACTGTGCAGAATAAATATCTATTTCAGGCTATTGTTGAACTAGGACTTCTCTGGGTGTTTTGAAGAGCTATTAAGCCCACGGAGTTGTTGGGTCCCATTTCCCATTACTTGTAGTTAGCATACCAATGCTAAATGATGCTAATGCAACAATTAATTGTAAT
Organism: Thamnophis sirtalis; assembly: GCF_051295495.1. Classification (NCBI taxonomy): domain Eukaryota; kingdom Metazoa; phylum Chordata; class Lepidosauria; order Squamata; family Natricidae; genus Thamnophis; species Thamnophis sirtalis. The sequence continues at coordinate 84,815,879 of NW_028261384.1, read as the reverse complement.
ATTGCCATTGCACTTTGTTACAAAAACATTCAAGCTGGTTGCTACCTCATCTTTTTGATGCCTATACTTTGACTGACCTCATAACATGAAGAGCCAAATTAAGCACAATCACATTATGCAATGTTTAAAGCTTATCTATGATTGAATCCACCATGTTTCCCCAAAAATAAGATCTGGTCTTATTTTCTTTTAGGCCCCAAAATAAGCACCAGGTCTTGTTTTCAGGAAAAGTTTTATCCGTTTACCTTAGGACCACCACAGCCAGGGGTCCCATGTCTACACCTGTTGCACCACTGCCCAAACTCTACAGTCGCTCACCATGTGGCTCATCACACTGGTGCCACCACTTGAAGCAGAAGGCTATATGGTGCATTGTGTTATTGTACACACAAGCAGTGACATGGCACCAAGAGCATTGCAGCATCTTGACACAAGTGGCAGCACTGGTGTGATAAACCATGTGGTGAGCAGCCACAGAAGTTGGGCAGCAGCATGAAAGTTGTCAGGGTGCAGGAGGCCTAGCAGTGATGGTCCTAAGGTAAATAAATATGGGTGCATGAGGCAACTCCACCCCCTCACTCCCTACCCCCCACCTTAGCTTGATTTTTAAGCATATGTTGCGCCACCACATACAATCAGACAGTGGGTGGGGCTTAAAAGGTAAATGTAAAGGTTCCCCTCACACATATGTGCTACATGCGGTGCTCATTTTCATTTCAAAGCTGAAGAGCCAAATCGCTGTCTGAAGACATCTCCGTGGTCATGTGGCTGGAATTACTAAATGCCAAAGGCACACAGAATACTGTTATCTTCCAACCAAAGGTGGTTCCTATTTTTCTACTTGCATTTTTACATGCTTGGCAGAAGCTGGAACACGTAACAGGAGCTCACTCCATTACACAGCGTTAGGAATTCAAACCGCTGAATTTCTGACCTTCTGATAGACACACTTAGTGTCTTAGCCACTGAGCCACTGCGGCCTTGCAGGGTGAGCTTAACTAGAATTTATTGTTGGGATAGGGCTTATATTAGAAACATATGTGAAAATCGGGCTAGAGCTTATTTTGGGTAGGTTATATTTTCAGGGAAACATGGTATATATTGTACAAAACCCAAATTGAAACATGAAAAAATGCTCATCTGATTTCACAACAGTCAAATTCTAAGCCATAGTTTATAAACCAATGATTTCACCAAACTGGCTGCCAAAACAAAAGGAGTCTCAATGTAATTAAGCCCTATACTTTTCAGGAGATATACATCTTTCCACATTCATGCTTATTGTGTCTAGGAATGTCCATCTTCCTCTCACTTGTAACAAGAATGTCTCCTCTTTAAAGTGGCCTTTTCCTCCCAATTTTAGCAATAGCAGTAGACTTATATACCGCTTCATAGGGCTTTCAGCCCTCTCTAAGCGGTTTACAGAGAGTCAGCATATTGCCCCCAACAATCTGGGTCCTCATTTTACCCACCTTGGAAGGATGGAAGGCTGAGTCAACCCTGAGCCGGTGAGATTTGAACCGCTGAACTGCTGATCTAGCAGTAGCCTGCAGTGCTGCATTTAACCACTGCGCCACCTTGGCTCTTTTAGAAGTATGGAGTTGCCTCAAAGTTCTAAATACTCACAGCATGACAAACTTATATTCATAATCAAATTGATCTGGATTAGGCACATGGTAGAGACGAGGAGAATTGGTAGTCCTGCTACAGTTGAGGATTTCCAAGGTACAACGGCATAAGGTGGGACACAGCTCTATGGCTAGGTTTGACCTCTTAAGAGGCACTAATAGAATCCAAAGGAATACAAGATGGGTAGTGGAGGCAGCAATATATTCCATGCTGCACATTTGACTCCAGGCTTGGAATATGGCAGCCAAGAATGGAATTTATCAAGCAAACAATTATGTTGTTACCAAGCAACCGCATCTACATATGTTAAATGTCATTCCACATGGAGGCTGCAGGAGAAGGCCACCACATTCTAAGAGTTCTATTTGGTTGTAACATCATTTTACCATGATTCCTGACATAGAATTGTCAGAGCCATGGCAGCAAATAGGAAGTGGTCTCTTTTATAGATAATGAGTTTATTTCATGAGATCACTTTTTTGGGCCAGAGTCACAGTGGGGTCACAGTCATATATTTCAATGGGAAAATCAGATTGTAAGGCCTGGCTATCATTCTCCAACTACTAAAACACATCACTGCAAATTGCCTAAAGCGAAAAAAAATGGGGGGGGTGGGAGTTAAGCAGTGGAGGGGGGAGGATAGGTGGACCTAGACTTACAGCACTCTCAGTATATTGCCCCTAACAATCTGGGTCCTTACTTTATTGACATCAGAAGGATAGAAGGCTGAGTCAATCTTGAGCCTGTCAGGATCAAACTGCAGACTGTGGATAGATTTAGCCTACAATAGTGCATGTAAGATAATCATTCTCAGAAGAAAGGGCATAATATAATGGAGTTAACTATTTCCTCCCAGGTACTTTTTAATTGTGACATCTGAAAAAGCGTATCAGTGAGGAAATCCCCCCCCCTGGCAAGTAACTGTATGAACAACTGCGGGTACTCTTTCAAGGCTGAAAGGCATCACCCAGAATTGGTAACAACCTAAGGGACAATAGAAAACTGTTTTCCACTCATCACCCTCTTTAATTCTTACTCAGTAGTACGCTTCTCTCAAGTCCAACTTAGTGAACACTCTTCCCTTGAACAGGTTTCCTTGCATGACCTTCATAAGGGTCAGAGGATATATGTTTACCTCACAGACCCCATTAATCCCCTGAAAATCCATGCATAATCTCAAAGACCAATCTTTCTTTTCTTTGAAGAACACTGGAGCTGCTATCCTAGATTTTATTGATTGGATGAAGCCCCTAGCTAGATTTTTATCCATGAAACTTCTGAGCTCCTCCATCTCTCTTGGGATCATTCAATACATCTTTAGTTTGGGTAATTTCACTCCAGGCAGTATTTCAATAGCATAGACACTGAGGTGATGGGGAGGGGTAGTATGTCTGATTCCCACTCACTAAATGCTTCGGATGCTACGTCTTGGCATGCTTTTGGAATGGTTGGCTCCCCATTAATAATAACACATCAGATGGTTCTCCCATTTTACTCCCACAATCTCTGGGCGATTTACAAAATCATTTTAAAATAAGTAATATTCCAAAAATATAAAATAAAGAGGATAAAAAGGCAAGTAAAAAAATCTGGATGGGAACACAGAAAAATAAAGATGACCAAGTAAAAATTCTTCCCCAAAAATCATCTTTAATTGGACTTTCAGCTCTTCATGGAGAGGTTAATTCTTCTGCTTCTCCGCGGTCAGAGGAACAATTAGCAAAAACAAAAAAAGATGGGGGGGGAGAAGATATGTTTTCTGTCTGTCCACCTAAATTGATTCCCCAAGATCATGAAGTAATTGGCTTAAAGAATTGTTTTTGTTTTCCTGCTGGTCAGGAAAATTCTGTTTTCTCTGAACCGGCCGCTTCCCTCCCCCCACCTCCCCCTGATCAGAAAGAGTATGTGACTGCTTCTGGCAAGCCTCAGCAAGCCTTCTCTAATATCAGACAGAAGGCTACTGAGCCATATCATGATTTTGTTAACAGATTGCAGGATGCCTTTAAACAACAAATAGATAATTCTGAACTCAGATGGAGTTGTTGATATTTTTAGCGGAAGAGAATGCTATTTCCGAATGCCAAAGGGCAATTATTGGTCTTGGGAATGATCCTGATTTAGCAGATATGATTAAAGTATGTCAAGATATAAGAACAGCCTCTTGTTGAACTAATTTGGAATGCCGTAATCCAGGGAGGGTTATGTCTGCAACCTACCACGGCCTTTTCTATCAAGGGTCGAAGCTAAAAGCAAAATGTCCAAAGTTATTTCATTGGTTAATTTGCATTCACTTAGTCCTTTTTTGATTCAGATTTATGTTGCAGAATTGAATCCTTTTCGTAAGCTGTTAAATCATTATATGGATGATATTTGAATTGGAGCCCCAAAGATACAACCTAATTGGCTTTCAGAAATAAAAAAAAATTAAGTGTTTATGAATTGTAGATTGCTCCAGAAAAAATACAACTTCATGAAATGTTACAAACTTTTTTTGCTCCAGTTTTTTGTTTTGTTTAAACGTACAGGAAAGTATTTTGCTAATTAATTTCTGGCAGTTATTAGGGACCTTTACTTGGGTTCCTCTGTATTTTTCTCTGCTGGTATATATTTGATTTATTGACCAAAGGAAAACAGTCTGGCGATCTCATTGTGGTTTTTTTCCCCCCGCAGCCCTTGCCACAGTTGAAAAGATTTTGAGCATTCCATTTGTGGATCATATAAATTGTCAGCTAACTCTTTTGATGTTTTTTAAACTGCCTACAGGAATGTTAACTGTATTATTAGAAGACAAAAATACCCCATCCCAAAATGTTTTAACCTTAGGACATACCTCAGTTTGTCGTAGAAATTGTACTGATTTGATTAATATTATTTTTCCTATTCCAAAATCTGATTTTCAATTTTATTTTCAGAATAATTTATCTCTTCAGTGTGCTTTAACTGACTACATGGGCTGTATTTTATATCATTGTTAAAACTGTAAAAAATCAAATAAACTGCGTAAGACAGACAGACATTTTGGACACCACTGCTGTGATGGATTTCTGAAACCTACAGTTGCCCAAACCCTGGGAAGTTTAAACAACTGTCATTGGCTGGCTGGGCTGCCGGAGCTCCTTAAAAGGCAAACTCCAGCAGCCCAGCCAGCAGAGCACAGTCACTTACTCTTGCAATAAAAAGTGCTGAAACTTACTTGCGCCTCGTGCCTGCTGCTTCTCACCAATCTAACACTGGTGACGAAGGACAAAGGGACTTCAGAACTCTTGTTGGACAAGCAGCCATTTTGCACAAGGACCAAGATCCTGCACCACAACACAAGATGGTATCGCAAGCATCCCCTGCACCAGCGATCTTCGATTTGCAGACAGAGGACTGACACACATACATGGGGCGATTCCGGATGTTCCTGGAAGCCAACGACTACGAGGACCAGCCAGACAATAGGAAGCGGGCATTATTCCTAACTTTCTGCAGAACGAAAATCTATAAGATGGCACAGACATTGATTGCCCCAGCAGACATAGAGACTGTCGCATGGACAACCCTACAACTCGCTCTGGAAGACCACTACATGCCAACTCCTGCCCCCATGGTGAGCCGGAACGAGTTTTACCACCCGCACCAACGAGGAGGATAGCCAGTGAATGATTTCGTGGCCAGCCTCTGAGAAATCATAACCTGGTGCGAATTCATCAACCCAGAAGAAATGATGAAGGACCAGATCATCCTAGGAATGAGGGACCTCTCCTTGCAAAAAAAAAACTGCTAATCAGAAGGGGAGTCTCATTCAAGGATGTGGTTGAGGAAGCCCAGGCAGCTGAGTTGTTGGATAACTCAGCAGTGCACATAAGGAAAACCCGTGGGGTACACCAAACATTCAGAGAACCTGACTGGGCATCTGAAGTTCTGGAGTATGATGATGAAGGGGACCATGCCAATGCCATCCACCACGTGTACCCAGAGAGGAGACAAAGTGCAAGGGACATAGAGGGCAGGCAGCCATGTTGTCCAGGCTGCATGGTATTCCATTCAAGAGTGATGTGCCTTTTCCAGGAAGTCATCTGCCGTAGATGCCAGCAGAAAGGTCACATTGCAGAAGCATGCAGAGCATCCCATCCCATCCAAGACCCTCAGCTCCGCAGGGGAGACAAAACAACCCATGACCCAGTCAACAGCAGAATAGGTGGAGAGAGGAACAGAGGGAGATCCATCACACCACTGTGGGCTACTCAGACACCTACAAAGGGGAAAGGTTCCATGCCACGGTGACCATTGAAGGGGGACAATGCAAGTTGGAACTGGACACAGGATCATATTTTACGATCATGTCCTGGCAGACAATTAAGAAATTGAACCCAAAAGCCAGCAAGAAGCTCCTCAAACCACCAAATGTCCGGCTCAACAACTACTAGGGGAACCAGATCCAGGTCCTAGGACAAATGGAGGTCAAGATGGTCTTCCACGAATTCCATGACCATCTTCCCCTCATGGTCATCGCCAGCCACCAACCGTCCCTACTGGGAATGGAATAGTTCAAGCCCCTGGGGCAAGACATCACCGGGCTGCATTGAATCTCAATCCACGACCTGGATCCGCTACTGCCAGAGTTCACGGATGTCTTTGACAGGGGCCTAGGTAAATATATGGGGAAAACCATTTCATTTAACCTAGAGCCTCATGTAACTCCCATCAGGCTCAAATCCCGAAGAGTCCTTTTTGCTCTACGACCCAAGGTGGATGAGCAATTGGACAAACTAATTGCCCAAGGAATCTTTGTGCCGACTGACCACGCGGTATGGGAAACCCCAATAGTCACCCCCATGAAGCCAGATGGTTCCGTCTGCCTTTGCACAGATTACAAGTGTATGCTGAATAAGGTCTTACAGCAAAGCACATACCTCGTGCCAGTTGTGCAACATCTGTTGCATTCCCTGGGAAGCGGGAAAATATTTTCCAAACTGGATCTGGCCCAGGCATACCAACAATTGCCTGTGGACCAAGCCACTGCAGAAGCACAGATGATTGTTACCTAATGGGGGGTCTTTCAAATGCACCAGACTGCAGTTTGGAGTCAGCGTAGCCCCAAGACCGTTTAATGGATCAGCTACTGCAAGGAATCCTGGGGGTGGTGCCATACTTTGAAGATGCATTCATCTCAGGGGACTCCATAGAACAGCTGATGGAATGTGTGCGCAAGACTTTGGGAAGGTTCAAGGGGAAGGGACTTAAAGGGAAACCAAAGAAATGTAAAATTGGTGTGAGGCAGATAGAGTTACTGGGATACCTCATAGATGGATCTGGCATCCACCACCCCACTGACAGCAAAGTAAAGGCCATTAGAAATACCCCCACCCCAAGGAACAAGACAGAGCTCCAAGCCTTCTTAGGACTATTGAACTTTTATTGTATTTTTTTACAACAGAAGGCCACTGTTGCTGAGCCGCTGCACAAGCTCCTGGGAAAGACAGTGCTGTGGACCTGGGGACAGAAGGAAGACCGGGCCTTTGCAGTGGTAAAAAAGCTCCTGTCCTCCAACAATGTGCTTATCCTGTTCAACCATACTTTGCCAGTTCAGATCACCTGTGACGCCTCCCCCTTTGGAGTTGGAGCGGTCCTCAGCCACTACCTACCAGATGGATCGGAGGCTCCCATAGCCTATTACTCCAAGACTTTGTCCCCAGCTGAATGCAACTACAGCCAGATCGACAAGGAAACCTTGGCTGCAGTTGCAGGGATTAAGAGATTCCATGAGTATGTGTATGGCAGACATATCATGGACCATAAGCCACTGCTGGGCTCCTCGCCTGAAACCAAAAAATCCTGCCATACATGTCCCCAAGGATGACCAGATGGGCCATTTTCCTCACAGCATACGACTACAAGTTGATCCATGGAAGGACATCAGCCATGTCGATGAACTCAGCTATTGCCCCCATCCCCACTGCCACGGTACTACTAATTGACGTCGACCCAACAAGCCCAGTCACTGCCAGGAATATCGCTGAGCACACACACAAGGACAAAGGGTTGTGAAAGGTTCTAAACTGGGTGTTGAGGGGGAGGCCACAAGAGAAGCTGAATGAGGAGTTCCAGAGCTACCAGAGTAAGCAAGCAGAACTATCAACTATCAAGGGTTGCTTGTTGTGGGGGGGAGAGAATCATCGTACCCCAGAGGCTGTGGAGGTGAGCCATTGAAGCCCTCCAAGAGGGTCACCCGGGGATAGTACAGATGAAGACACTAGCCCGGAGCTACATCTGGTGGCCCAATATGGATAAGGACATCACGGAGTGGGTAGTCACTTGCAGACTCTGCCAGGAGACATGACTAGCCCCACCCGGGGCACCCGTGCGAGAGTGGGAAGCAGCCAAGAGACCGTGGTCACACATCCACATCGACTTTGCGGAACCAGTGGAAGGGCAGACGTTCGTGATCATGGTGGATGCTTATTCCAAATGGCTGGAGGTCGTTATCATGCAATCAACCATAACAGAAGTTACCATCAGAGCTCTCAGGAAACTTTTCACAACCGATGGCATACCCGACACCCTGGTCTCTAACAACGGCCCACAACTGACCACCAAGACAATGGAGGCATTCCTTGCAGAGCAAGGGATCCGGCATGTTCTCATCGCCCCATTCAATCCGGCGAGCAAAGGACAGGCCGAGCAAATGGTGAGGCTCACGAAAGAAACCCTCACCCAAATGGGACCAGAAAGTTGGCAGGAAAAGGTTGACCAATTCCTTTTCACCCAACACATCATAAAGAAATCTATGCAAAGTCAATACCTGCAGAACATTGAAGGAAAGCTAACAGGTCAAGATCAGGGATATTGAAAAAAATGAAGATTTCATTTTGGCTGCCCAAAAACAAGCCTTGCAGACCAATTCCATGAAAGTAAAAATTCAACATGTCAGTGACAATAGGTAGCAAATGTCACTGAGAAAGATAAAACAGTGGATCATCTTATCAATTGCTGCAGTAAAATTTCACACACTGATTATCTACAACTGGGGTAGTCAACCTTTTTATACCTACTGCCCACTTTTGTATCTCTGTTAGTAGTAAAATTTTCTAATCGCCCACCGGTTCCACAGTAATGGTGATTTTATGAAAACCTAATGAAAATTTTTAAAAAGTCAATTAAATTTTAAAAAAAGGAAAGTGTTTCAGTATCGGACAAAACCCCTACTGCCCACCATGAAAGCTGGAATGCTCACTAGTGGGCGGTAGGGACCAGGTTGACTACCACTGATCTACAATATCATGATTAAGTTGCCAATATCTGATATTGGAAGCTTGCCCAGATACATGGAAATTTTGAACTTCTCAGACCTAAATATTCTGACTCTTGGGGGGGGGGGGAATTACCTTACTTGGAATTGCCTATATACAGAAGAAAAACACAGCCTGTCCCTTTCGAGCAATCAAATGTCTCTGCATGTTTGTATGTGTGAGAGAGAGGCGGGGAGGGACAGAGGGGAGTAACAAGAATTGCAGGCAACAGTGTTTGAAAAGGTTTCCTCTCTGTTGTTTCTCTTTTTCTCTGTCTGTCTCACACAGAGAGATATTTGATGAGAAATTGTGGAAGATAACCGGGTAAGGGGACTGACCCTCCCCCTACCTCAGCTCAGCGTGGCACCCCAAGGCCCAGCCTCTGTGTGGAAACACCCAGCCAGCCAATGCAAGAAATGGGCTCTCTCGCAGTGCCTCCTCTCCCATGTAAAGTCATCTGGACTCGACACCACCACCCCTTGAATGCCAGTCTCCAGCTCAACATTTTGTAAATACTCACCCAGCCCGGCTCAACCTGTCAACCTAAGACTCGAGGTCTGCGCAGTCATGAAGCAGGACTGGCATGGCGGCTTCTTGCCTTCAGAGCTGCTGCTCCTGGCAGCTGAGATCAGTAGGTCAGACTCAGTGAGCCAGATGTGCTGCAGACATGTTGCTGCCACCACTCAGGAAGACAAGAACGCCTTGCCAGTCTCAGAAACCAGGGATACTGCAGGCATCCCAACCACCTAAAGGCCACCCAAATCCCTGGGTTGTTTGCAACTCGAGTGAGCCACACAGCCCTCCCAACCACTTGCCTGCCCACCACATCTCAGCCTGCCAATCACTGCCCCAAACGAAGCAGCAGGAAGGAACTGGCCAGGGCGTCCACTGTGCATTTGGCTCATCAAGTCTGGCATGCTGATCTTGGCTGGCACCAGTGGCTCTGTCCCGATCCTGGCCACCAACGCTGCAGGCAAGAATTGGCCATGCAGATCCCACTTCAGGGCCATCAGATGGAGCCTGCACCAGCTGCTGGTCAGAGCTCCAGTGCCAGTCCCCCTGCCCCCAGTCCCTGGTTGACAGGTTGCTCGACCTGGGACTCATGGGCCGATGCCGATCCCTGCATCAGCCACCCCACATTTGCTGAATAGGAATTTGGGGACTAGTCAGGCCAGATGAGTGTGCACAAAATGGCAATCTGGAGACCGGGACTTGGGGGGTGTCGAGGCCAGCTAATTCATGAGGGAGAGGAGGCGCTGCAAGGGAGCCCATTTCTTGCATTGACTGGGCGGGGATCGCCCAGTTCAGTATGGGCCTCAGGCAACATACTGAGCAGGCGCTAAGCTGCAGATGGGGAAGGATCAGTCCCCTTACCCGGTTACCCTCTGTTGTTTCTCAGTCCCCTAACCCGGTTACCCTGTGTGTGTGTGTGTGTGTGTGTATGTGTGTGCATGTGAGAGATAGAGATGATGGAGAGGAAACCCTTTCAAACAGCGTTGCTTGAAATTTTTACTTCCATCCATCATTTCTCTCTCTCTCTCTCTCTCTCTCTCTCTCTCTCTCTCTCTCTCTCTCTCTCTCTCTCACACACACACACACACACACACACACACACACACACACACACGATTGCTTCCAAGGAACAGGCTGCACTTTACTTCTACAGTAAGCACACACTTTCCATAACCATCTTTTTCTCAAGCAGCAGCAGGGTAGAGGGGTCAAAGCCAATTCCGACCGGCTGGACGGCTTTCTGCCTCATTGTAGCAGCAGCCTGAGCACCAGAGCTCAAGGCCTGGCGGAGTGCAAACTATAATTGCTGCCACAAGGTGAGCTGAGGAAGAGTGGGGCCCTCAGCTGCAAAGTTGCCTGGCACTGTGGGCCGGGCTGGGCTAGTAATAGTGCATCAGAAACATCTCCAGACACCCGGAGAGATAGAATTCCCAGCCCTCGCTGGCTCAGCTGATCCATGGGCCATGGTTAAGCCATGAGGGGACCGCACTCATTGCCTCCTGCAGCTGAAAAAACATACAGTAAGACCTCCCGGAAAATAAATCCAAGTACTTATTTTCAAGCCTAAAATCATCAAAAAAAAATCATGGACCATGGGTTGCCAACCGCTGCTTTAAAGCATCCAGACATACACATATGGTCTGTTTTATTGGACGATAGGTGAGTTTAGCTGCAGGCCAAGTTGCACACAAAGTAACGTTTAGTAAGGACACAACATTCATAGAAGCAAAACTGCAAACAAAGAAAGGGCAAAGAAATCAGAGCCTTGCCAAAAGTAACTCAGAATGTAGAGGCAAACCGGGGGAGGAGGGAGGTTGGCAGTAGAGAAATCCAGCAAAGATATGAAATTATTTTAATTGGAAACCAGGCACTCTCTTTGCTGCACAGCTGCAGTTATAACTGAATACCTGGAATGCAAAATCAACAAAGAAAAAAAAAGTGCACCCCAAAAATGGAAGATTACACTGCAAAATAAGACCAGCAAGTTGAGATCAGATGCAAGCAAGCTAGAACAGATGAAAAAGAAGAAGCTGAAGAACAAGAAGAACAAAGAGTACCTAATCTAAAAATATCACTTAAAAACAAGGAAGATCAAGGAAGCACTAGAAATAATAAAGCAATAAATAACTCAGTGGCTTCTGTTTCTTTTCCTGACTTCAGATAATTTTCTGAGATTGGGGAGGGGAAGATGATGATCTTACTACAAAGCTTTATCAAAGGTTTCAGATGATCGTGACATGTGAAATGAAGAAAATAGAATGTTTTCCCTGAAAAAAAAAATAGTCTTATACAGCAGAACCTCTGGTCATGACCGTAATCCATTCCAGGACTTTGGTTGGCACCCTATTTGGTAGTGACTGGAAGCAAGAATGACTGGGCATGTGCACACACACACATACAAAAACAAAAACAAAAAAAAAGGGCATGGAAGGGGAAATTGCTCCGGCAGGGAAAATTGCTGTGGCTGTGATTGATCACCATCCAAGGATGTGTTCGTGAACAGAATGAAACATTTAGCGGATTTTTTGGTCAGCACCCGATTTGGTTGTGGTTCCACTGTATAGCTAATTTTGTTATTTTGCTATCAAATGAGTATTGTTTTATTCCCAAGTCTTTTTTAATATGTTACATTTTTATTTTGAACTGCAAATATGAAATCTCAGACACACTGTGAGTCTTATTTCACTTCCTTATACTTTTTTATGTTCTAGATTATAGTCATAATTTAAATTACAGATATGAAAACACCTGATACTGTATTCTGCATTTGGATTATCTAAAAATATTATTGAAGATTTTATAGAGATGCAATAAATAAATGAATACATACATAAATCCGCTACACCAATGTCATGTGAATGATCTACACATTTGCAAAACATCATTCTGGCACCAGGAAACCTATAGATTTTATCATTGGTAACCACTTGGGCCATGAAAAATAAGACCCTTAGCCCAACTCAGCTGCAGTTGCTCCAGACAGGAGAATTTCTGAAATGTTTTTCATCTTCAGGATAAGCATAACAATAAAAAAGGTACAAGTCAAATAACATATTTAATATATTTAATAATAAATAGTGAAAAATATGATTAGTATTCCTCTTCCTCTCCTGAACTTCTGTAGATATAAAAGGAATAAAAAGATGATATTACAACGTGTTTATAAAACTACATATTCTAGAAAGTAGAACGGACATGTTGCTGCTAAGAAGCAGAGAATCACCAATATTGTCACTGTTTGCTTTTCCTACCAGCTTTTCCTACTGGTGCCTATCTTGCTAAGAGCTTTGTGGGTACAACAGACTGCCTCCTGGGAAGTGAACTCATTTACTGAAGTAGCCCAGTTTCCTGGGTGGGCACAGAACATGGAGCTGTAAACTAGCCAGCCACATGTTGACCTAGTATCTCAAATGAAGCCAGTTTAAATATGGTTGCTAAGAGGACAATTTGGATCCTGAGAATATGAACAATTCTAGGAGCTGTTCTAAGAGAATTTTAATACAGAACACAGGATGAGGACCAATTTTATTTATTTATTTATTTACAAACATACAAAATACACATACACAAAACTTAGATTTACACTATGTTTACACAATACAGTAAAAACAGGAACCGAGCGTTTGTTGTAATAGCAATATCAAATCGATACAATTCTCCTTATGTTATTTCCCCTTCTAGTATATTTTATTTGCATTTCAACATTTTTAACCCTCTTATTTTACTCATCTATCTGCTATATTGAGTGATTACCTCTAATAAATTTAAATTCTCTTGTATGCGTGCGTGTGTGTGTGTGTGTGTGTGTGAATTCTCCTTAACTTCTATTTTTGGACTTTATTGACTTCTTTCATTGATCCTTGTTTCTTTCCTCCATCCACCTATACCATTTTTCCCATATCTGGTAATATTCTGTTTCTTCTTTTCCCTGATTTCTTTTGTTAATTTGTCCATTTTGGAACAGTTCATAACCTTTCTTATTATTTCATCTTCGCTTGGTATTAATTTATTTTTCCATTTCTGAGCAAAGGCAATCCTCGCCGCCATAATTATGTATAAAATTAAATACTGGATTATTATTTTTTTATATTTCACAGTCATTATTCCTAGTAGAAAAACTTTTGGTTTCCAATCTATTTTGACTTCTGTTATTGACTCTAGCAAATTTTTAATCCTTTTCCAATACTTTTTAGCCACCTCACATGTCCACCATACATGATAATATGTTCCGTGTGTTGATTCACATTTCCAACATTTTGGGAGGTATTTGCTGAGATTTTTGCTAACCTTACTTGAGTCAGTTGCTGTCTGTAAAACATTTTGTACTGGTTTTCCTTGTATGCATCCGATAGTGTCATTTTTAAATTTGTCCCCCCCAATTTTTCCCATTTATCTAATTCAATATTGTAGCCAAAGTTCTGTGCCCATTTTACCATTTGGTCTTTCACAATTTCTTCTTCCATTTCATACTTAAGAAGAAATTTATATATTCTCCCTATCATCTTTCTTTCTGAGCTTTGGATTATTTTATGTAATTCGTGTGGTTCTATTTTGATGCCATATAATTTAGTATCATTAGTGTGTTTAGTTTTGATTTGCAAGTAGGTTAACCAGTCAACTTTCATGTTTTGTTCTGCCAATTCCTCTTTTTTAAAAAAAATTCCCTGTCCGTTAATTAAGTCTCTGTATCTTAACACTTTATTCATATCTGTAAAATTTGGGTGCATCGTCCTTTATGTGGGGGATAGCTAATTTGGGATTTTCACATAGTTTTTTTTTTAATTTTGAGCCAATTTTGCAATAACACATTTCTAATTACCGTAGATGTTTTGAAAATATTTGCGTATTTTATTTTTATCATCCCATAGGAACGTATGCCAACCTGCTAAAGTCAAGATTCTTTTATTCTTTAACTCTATCCAGTCCTTCACCCATGTTGTTACTGCTAATGTGCTCCCAATTTTTAATGCTAAGCCTCCTTTCTGTTTGCTCTCTTGCATTGACTTTATTTTAATCCTCGCTTTTCGTCCTTTTCAGCTGAACTTAGCAGTTAGTTTATTTAATTCCTGAAAGAAATTTTACCCGGATTAATAGGTGTGACTTGCAACAAAAATAAAGTTCTTGGTAAAATATTTGTTTTAACTGTGGCTATACGTCCCATTAGTGATAGCTGAATATTTTTCCAGCTTTCTAAATCTTTCTTTATGTGTGTCACTAGTTTATTAATTGTTGTCTTTAATTGTAGAACATTTTGCTGATACCCAGATTCCCAAGTATTTCACTTTCTTAGTTATTTGCATTTTACTTACTAATTCCAATCCCTCTTCTTGCTTTTTTGTCATATTCTTAGTTACCATTTTTGTTTTACTTTTATTAATTTTTAATCCTGCCACTTTGCTATATTCTTCTAATTTTTGGATTAATTTTGGATTGGATTCTAGTGAACCTTCTAAAACAAATACTAAGTCATCGTCATAGGCTTGGGTCTTATATTCTTCATTTTTAAGTCTTAAACTTTTATTCCCTGGTCCTTCCTAATTTCTTTGAACAATATTTCCAGAGTTAGTATAAACAGCAAAGGAGAGAGGGGGCATCCCTGTCTAACTCCCTTTTTTATTTCAATCTTCTCTGTTAGTTCTCCATCCATCAGAATTTTGGCTGTCTGTGTACCATAAAGTTTTTCTTTGAAGAGTGTTCGAAGACTTCAGTTAGTCCAGAATGCAGCCACGCGAGCGATTGTGGGTGCACCTAGGTACACCCATGTCACACCTATCCTCCGCGAGCTGCACTGGCTACCCATTAGTCTCCGAATCTGCTTCAAGGTGCTGGTCGCTACCTATAAAGCCCTACATGGCATCGGACCTGGGTACCTGAGAGACCGCCTCCTGCCGATTACCTTCCTCAGACCGATAAGATCTCACAGGTTAGGTCTCCTCCGGATTCCATCTGCCAGCCAATGTCAGCTGGCGACTCCCCGGGGGAGAGCCTTCTCTGCTGCAGCTCCAGCCCTCTGGAATGAACTCCCCGTGGAGATCCGGACCCTTACTACTCTCCCGGCCTTCCACAAAGCCACTAAGTCCTGGCTGCTCCAGCAGGCCGGGGGGCTTGTGAAACATCCAGCCCCACGGAAATTGTGAATGTTGCGTCTTTTTTAAAGTGTTGTCTTTGTCTATTTATCCCCTTTCCCTTGTCTATTGTGAGCCGCCCGGAGTCCTCCAGGAGTGGGCGGCATACAAATAAAATGAAATGAATGAAAATGAATGAATGAATGAACTTAGGAGTAAAACACACTATATTCCCAGGGGTTTATTTGTGAATTGGTTATAAAGGTCAGGATATGTATTTTTGAACCAAACTCAGAATTGTAACAGGCAGAACATAATTCTATATTACATACTGAGATATTTTAACGAGGCCTTTGAGTTTCTGTTTGTCTGTTTGTTTGCGTTTCACTTCCTACACTTTTTCAACAGCCCTGGCATCTTTTTCTTTGGTGTGCCAACTCAGCCTCATTTCACACCTTGCAGTACTTTCTCTCCTGAGTAGTATGGCTAATTATTAGGATGCTGTACTGCAGGCTAACTCTGCCCACAGCCAGGAATTACATCTTGTTGGCTCAAGGGTGGCTCATCTTTCCATCCTTCCAAGGTCAGTATTGCCCCAATAATAATGCCCCCATATTGTTGGGGTGTTATTCTGCCACTATAAACAGCTCAGAGAGTGCTGTAAAGCACTTTAGGGTGGCAAAGAAATCTAAGTGCCATTGCTTTTGCTAAATCTGTTGCAAGATCCTAGCTTCTTTGCCAGAAAGCAGCAACTGACTTCTAAATCTACATTTCTAGATTCTATTAAGCCAAGCTAATATGAAAACATCATTATATATTTTAACATAGACCGGAAAATATGATCTCCTGAATTGGATATATTAAGAAAATCTGGAATGTCAGGTATTCATGTACAAATTCTTATGTTCCCTTCCCAAACTGCAGTGTTGCTAGGCTAGATTTTTCAGAAAGGACCTATATTTTGTCTGAGGATACCTAATTTTTCATATTCACAAAATATTCATTTGCTTTCTACGTCCTGAATTCTAGCAAATAATTCTAGGAAGGGAAACTCAATTCCATCTTCATGCAGTATTTTTATCCATTTGAGTTAGAGAGGAATACTAGTTTTATTGTTTTATGTTTTATTTTGGATTGTAAGCTATTTTAATTGTATCATGCTCTAGCAGAGGACTTTATTAATTTATCAAGCATTTCCACTTCTAAAAAGAACCATTTGTCCATACATTACTGTGAGTTTTCTGACTGTTCTTCAAAGAGTAAATATAGGATCCAATTAAAACACAAATGCAAAATGGAAAAAGTTTTGACATTCTGGTCCTTACCTGAGGACAATAAGTGCTATAGTCTAACTTCAAGTAAACAAAAATATTGTCTCAGTTCCTTAATCTCTGCCATGACCTTTAAAACCATCCATTTGATGTGGTCAAAAATGTCCAATGGTTTCTTTCCGAAATTGCTAATCTTTTAATATGAAGGTTGCTTTTGCTCTTTTCTAGTTTTCTCATTCCTTTTCCTATTTCCTACTAGAACTTCTTTTTTTCTAAGGTTTTACACCTTAAGTAATCTATAAATGTGGATCAGAAGATGCATTCTGAACCACTTCAGAAATTCCTAAAAGAGATATAATCCTGATTTGCACACTGCAACTACTTACCTGTTCTTTAAAGTTTCTTCGTCTGAAGAAGTGCTGATAGAGAAATTAAAAGCAGAATTTAGTATTGCTCTGGCAGCAGTTGAATGTTTTATCTTCACCTGGTCAGCTTAGCCTAGTCATTTATCTGTTTATTTATTTGATTTAATTGCCACCCATCTTTCCTAAGCAATCCTGGGAGGTTTACAGCATAAAAGATAAATATTTCTAAGATTATAAAAACGGCTATAATCAAAGACAAAGTTAATAAAGACAACTAAAAGATAAAAGATGGGGAGAGATGGAGGAGGATGTACAGGGGGAGAGATGTGGGTTTGTCTCTTAATTCACCAACCACCTCGAGTGAGATGCTCTCCAGCTGGGGCCCTTAGCCATCGGCCAGAGCCTGGCCTTCAGGTCCTTATGGAAGCTCAGAAAGGTGGGAACTCATCTCACCTCAGGAGATAAGATGTTCCAAGCGGGGGGGGGGGGGGGAGAGGCCAGAGCAGAGGTGATCCTTCTCCTGGACTCTACCGGCCAAAATTCCTTGACTGTCGGGGCTTGCAGCTTGCCTCTTCTGCTGGCATGGGTGGGGTGGGGTGGCTTCAATGGGGTGAGACTGTTCCTCAAGTAACCTGGATCTATGCCATGTAGGTCTTTAAGGATAATAACTAATACTCTGAACTGCATCCCCAACCAAACCAGCAACCATTGCAGTGGCGTAACAGGGCCCCCAAGAACTGTGTGTGTGTGTTGCAGCAGCACTTGTACCAGTAGACACTTGTATGTAAGCTTGGTTTTTGTATGGTCCTCCATGCCCTGGATCTATCCTTTTAGTCCTTTGTTATGGAATGCTACTGCCGTTAGGCTTGCAAAAAGATGTCTTTAATCTCACCGTTTGGTCTTTTCTGTTGGGTTTGGAGGAAAGTCAACTTCATATTTAAGCCTTCTTATCCAAGCCCTGCCCGAGGTGGAACATACTTTGCAGGTAAATGAATTTGTGGCAGAAGAGATCAAATCTCTTTTGTGCCCAGCATCACAAGCCTTGTGCAAGGCATGTCTCCAGTCCTCCATTGTGCCAGCAAGCAAATCAAAAATGTTAATTTAATTTTATACTTGCTAAAATATGAGGAAAATATAGTTACATTTGAAAATAAAATACTGCATTGCAGGGGGTAAGCATCTATAGACATAGTATAAAATACTAATATATTCAAAATTATGAAATTCAATGAAGTACCATAATTTATTCTTACAATATCTTTACCTCTGCTCAGTTACTCAATTAGGTTGGAAACAACATTCTAAGAATGTCTAATAATTTCATCACAATAAAAAAGCTGAAGCCTTGTTATGGTGCTTGAAAATTTAAACAGGAAAACAATATTAGTGACCCTTTTGTAGCACATGTAATTACTTACAGTTTTTCCACAGAATGAACTTCAGGGATTTGTAGAGGTCTGATAAATAAAGAAAAGCAGAAAAACCAATAAATATAAGACTACAAAACAAAAACAAAACCCAGTCTTTTCAGTCATCTCCTTGAGATGTAGCACCATCAGTTTCAGATATTCTTTTTCCATCCCTGCCTCCGAATGAAAGCACAGGTACTGATAGCCTTCCAAAAGGCTTAAAGAGAGAAGGGTTGCTGAATCATTTGGGGGGAGGGTATTTCATCAGGTAGGGACAGCCACAGGAAAAGTCACACTTCCAAGCTTCCACTAAGGGGCAAGATTTCAGGGAAAGGACCTGGAGCGTATCTACCCTATTTGAGTGGTAGGATGGGCAGGGAGAATTGATCCCACAAATACCCTGGTCCCTGCCATGTAGGGGTTTACAGGTAACAACCAGCACTTTGAATTACATCCAGAAGGAAGACAGCATAGCTCATACAACAGCGGTATAACATGGGCAAACATAGGAACACCCAATAGAGAACGTGTCACTGATTTTTGGACCAGTTGTAGCATCTGAGTTGCCTTCAAGGGCGCTTGAAGTGATCTTCAAGGGCAGCTCCATTGTGCATTGCAGTAATATAACATTTGGCCAAATCCAAATCTGCCCAAATAATCTTGTAATGAAAAAAATAAAAATGTCCTCTAACTCACAAAATGGGACTATTCCCTCTGTAATTATACTTCAGCCATGTCATGCAGGGGAATTTACCGGCGAAAGCAAACATATATTGGAAGAATTAGCAGTAAAAGGATGTCAGGCCATCAAAGAATACTGTGGCTAGACATCATCAAACCTGACATTAGCCAAAGCAGACAAGATTGGAAGATGTGGAGAAACACACAACTGCAATTGTCTCCAAAGATTAAGAATGCATGTTGCAGGTTGCTATCTCTTTGGCCTTTATTTATTTTTGGCTTCGTTAGCATGCATGCCAGCCTGGCAATCTCAGTTTAGTGTTTGTTCAGCACTGAAAATAGTTTAAAGTTGCCAAGAGGGGGACGTATAACACCAGTTGAGGAATGTAACAGGAAGCCAATGCTTTACATACTAATTCAGCCAGCAAAAAAGCGGATTATTCAGCCATGTTCTCAGTGTTTTCAACTTTTGCAGCATCCTGTGCATTAAAACTTGCTTTTTAAAAGTGAAACTCACAGGTGCATTGCCAAAAAATCTTGAAACTGGTCCTCATAAAGAGGATTTTCAGAGCAGAGAGTTGCAAATAACTAAGTATCTCCAGGCAAGAGTTACCGTTTTTCCAGAGGGGTCCCTTCCAATCCTTTGGCAGCTTGCTGAGAATAGATCTGTTTAACCCAAAAAGAGAGTCGTGATTGTGAGGGATAAATGTAAAGATTTTTCACAGCGAGGAAAAAGAATCAACGATTGGCTAGAGAACAATGTCTTTTTCTGTTTTCCAGTAAGAAACTCTTCCTTTTCTCCATCTTCTGTGTGTAAAAAGGCCTTTGTCTCCAACGTGGTTCGATAAGCCTCATAAGGCGGTCTTATGGGCCAAATCAAGCCTTCCAGCCCAGTGTTCCCTATCGGACTTGAATCCAACTCTACACACCTATTTAGTTATCTCTATTTCCCTCCCCTCACCAATAATTTTACAAAAACCAGTCCCACCCTTTCTTGCTATGGCACTGTCACATCTGCTGCGGCTCTCTGTAGTTCAATATATTATATTAAATCCTGCTGCAGTAATAGGATCTCCCTGAGTTAGTGTTTAAGGAAATGTTAGCTCTTCACGAAAGCAATATTTTGAAAGTTGCAACGTTTATTTTTTCATTACTGGGCTTTGAGATATAGTGGGTTAATAAATCAATACAAGGATCTCTAGTAAAATATTTTAGCTTACCTTAATGAAAAATAGCATTGCAATAATAATTATTATAATTGTTATCAATGAAAGAGCCAATTGCAAGTACTGGTAAGTAATGTTGTTGTTCTGGTATTTTTGAATTTCCTGACTTGCTATCTGCAAGGTTAAACAAAGAGAAGAAAAATGGAAGATAGGTTTTCATGTACTGCAACATTTTCTTCATCCTGACTAATGATATAGAAGGCAACTTGTACTCATCAGTATAAATAGGGCGTTGGTACTTACCTGATACGCCTCTTCTCATAGTGGGGGGAGGAGTATCCAGAATGGGTTTACCTTATCCTCTCATGATTGGAATGAGTCAGATAAGCTCTTTGAGCAACGCCCCCTGGCACCGGGTATTCCCCAGTTTTATTGACGAAGAGCGACTCGTTGCACCATTCACTCCAGACTCTTAATTCAGTTCTTAGCTTTTATTGTCTTCAACATCAATATCTATATAACTTCATAAACAATGAACATAACACTTACGTACAAACATAGTCAGGGAGGGACTGGATACTCCTCCCCCACTATAAGAAGAGGCGTATCAGGTAAGTACCAACACCCTTTCTCCATAGTGAAGGGGGAGGAGTATCCAGAATGGGATGTTCCAAAGCCTGCACGTCCCTAAGGAGGGAGACCCCTGAGAACCCATGTCCCTCACTCAAGCCTATTGAGGCGTGGGCCCCGCCCTGTGAACTGCCTGCAACACCCTGCGGCCAAACGAGGCTTCTGCCGAGGCAAAGGAGTCCAGCTTATAGTTCCTAACAAAAGGAGAGGGAGAAGCCCACTTGGCTGCCCTGCAGATTTTGGCTAGGGAGCCTGCGTGGCCCAGGGGGGATGTGGCTGTGCTCCATGTGGAGTGAGCTGTGATATGATTTGGTGTCTGTAAGCCCTGCGATTGGTATGCAGTGGCAATGCAGGTTCGCCACCACCTGCCTATAGTGGTGGAAGTTACCTTGTTACCCAGGGACCCTGGTTGGATGGAGACAAACAGAGCTTCGGATTTCCTGTTTGGCCTGGTTCTCCTGAGGTAAATCCTCAGAGCCCTCCTTACATCCAGAGTGTACCACTTCTTCTCCAATGGGTGAGAAGGGTCTGGACAGAAGTTGGGCAAATCAGTTCCTGGGCTCGATGGAAACAGGAACACACCTTGGGGGATGAAGGACGGATCCAGTCGTAACCCCACCCTGTCTTGGTGGAAGACGCAGAGATCCTCCCTGGTGGACAGAGTTTGCAGCTCGGATAAACTCCTGGCGGAGGTGATGGCCACCAGGAAAGCCACCATAAGAGTCAGGACCTTAAGGGAAACTGTTCGTAAAGGCTCAAACAGAGCGCCTGTTAGAGCGTCCCCTACCCTGTGTAAGTCCCAGGACGGGTACCTGAGTACCATGGACGGTTTGGGAGTGGAAACCCCCTTGAGGAATTGCCTGACCATAGGATAGTGAGTCAAACTCTGGTTCCTGTCACCCAGGAGAACTGACGAGATGGCTGAAACCTGTCTCCTAATCATGTTAGGAGCTAACTCTGGGTGCCCCAGCCACCCCTGGTTGAGGGATATCCTCTCCTGGAGAATTCTCCAGGGCCTCTCCACTGAAAGCAACTGGAGATCTGCAAACCACGGCTTCCGGGGCCAGTGAGGGGCCAACAGAACCACTTCCGCCCCCTCCCGAGGGATTTTCCATATGATCCTGGGGATCAGGGGTAAGGGTGGAAAGGCATACAGAAGACCCCTGGGCCAGGGGCTTCACAGAACATCCACCCCTTCTACCCCCCCATGTCTGGTACCTGGAAAAGAACCTCGGGAGCTGAGCGTAGAGGGGCTGGCGAATAAGTCGACCTCCAGGCATCCAAAGCACTCCACCAGCTCCTCGAAGATTGCTGGCTGCAGCTTCTGCTCCAAATTGTCCACCTCAGTCCGGTTGAGCCAGTCGGCTCTAATGTTCTCCACCCCTGCTATATGTTCTGCCCTCAGCGAATGCTGTCTAAGATCATAGGCTATCTGAGGTGCTTCTGCGATTTCTCATAGTCGGACATCCATTCTGAGTTTGTGGTGGGTTCTGGCATGGGGACCGGCCTGTCTGATCCTTTTCCCCTGGCTATGAGGGTGCTATGATTCTGTGACTAGGATTAGCTCAGAGATATTCTGAATGCAAACACAGACGGAGTTCAATGGTCAGCCACCAGAGTGCGTGTAAAGATGAAGTGAGGGAAACTAAGACTCACAATAAAGAAAGGCCTGCCACAAAGGTGGTGGTGATGGTGGTGGTGGTGGTGGTGGTGGTGGTGGTGGTGGTGGTGGTGGTGGTAGTAGTAGTAGTAGTAGTAGTAGTAGTAATAATAATAATAATAATAATAATAATAATAATAATAATAATAATTTAAAACAGTTAAAAATTGACAAAATCACCATCAGTCAAATGCAAAAAGCCACACTGCTTGGATCTGGCCGCTGTGATACAATTGTATAATAACAATAACAATAATAATAATAATGGGAACATCAGCCTGAAAAAGTCACGGAAAATCAGATGGTCAAGATCTTGTCGGATTTTCGCATACAAACAGACAAAATACTGGCGCATAATACACCAGACATCACATTGGTTGAGAAATAGACATTGCAATACCAGGTGATAGCAGGGTCGCTGAGAAGGAACATGAAAAAATCGCAAAATACCAGGACTTAAAAATTGAAATTCAACGACTATGGCACAAACCAGCAGTGGTAATTCCAGTGGTAATTGGCACACTGGGTGCTATTCCAAAAGCACTGGAATTACATTTAAAACAGTTAAAAATTGACAAAATCACCATCAGTCAAATGCAAAAAGCCGCACTGCTTGGATCTGCACGCATATTACGAAAATACGTTACGACGTCCTAGGCCCCTGGGTGGGGCCTGACTAGTAACCAATGCCAAATCCGGCGAAACAACTGGCCGCTGTGATACAATTGTATAATAATAATAATAATAATAATAATAATAATAATAATAATAATAATAATAATAATAATGAAAGGCAACGTTTACCATCACTAAAAACTGTGCCGAAGAAAATTTACACCAGACATCAAACTGGTTGAGAAAAATAAGGTCACAATCATAGACATCGCAATACCAGGTGATAGCAGGGTCGCCGAGAAGGAACATGAAAAAATCGCAAGATACCAGGACTTAAAAATCGAAATTCAACGACTATGGCACAAACCAGCAGTGGTAATTCCAGTGGTAATTGGCACACTGGGTGCTATTCCAAAAGCACTGGAATTACATTTAAAACAGTTAAAAATTGACAAAATCACCATCAGTCAAATGCAAAAAGCCGCACTGCTCGGATCTGCACGTATATTACGAAAATACGTTACGACGTCCTAGGCCCCTGGGTGGGGCCCGACTAGTAACCAATGCCAAATCCGGCGAAACAACTGGCCGCTGTGATACAATTGTGTAATAATAAGGAAAGGCAACGTTTACCATCACTAAAAACTGTGCCTAAGAAAATTTTGGCCCCTATCATGAAAATGGTTAATGCAGTGTTTTCAACAATTGAACCAGGATCCATCTTGGAAACAAACCAGTTAATGTACAGTGCAGCTGTAATAGTCACTAATGAACTAGGCATTAAAATTAAAGTACCTAGTCACACAACAGAAAAAGCATCAAAGCCAAAGTGGAAAATCCGTCTAGAACAAAAAATCAAAAAATTAAGGGCAGATGCTAGTAACTTAAAGAACATGCATGAGCAACGGCTTAAAAACAACAAAATCATAGATCGGCTAATCAGAAGATATAGATTGGATACAAGAAACATCAATGAAGCTGTAGAGATTGTAAAACAGCAGATAACAGCAACAGCTAGAAAAATTGAAAGATATGAGGCACGAATCATCCAATATAAACAAAATCAGCAATTTCGATCAGACCAACGGCGTTTTTATCAAAGTCTTAATGTGAATGGTGACACCAAAAGTGAAAAACCAGAAAAGCAGGCCACAGTTGAATTCTGGAAAGAATTGTGGGAAAATGCAAAGGACTACAACAAGGAAGCAAAGTGGATACATGACTTTGAGAAAAGCATTGGCAACAAACAAATGCAAGTATTAGAAATAACAACTGAGATGATCAAAAATCGAGTTAAAAAGGTAAAGAATTGGACATCACCTGGAAAGGACCAATTACATGGTTTCTGGCTCAAATATCTGACCAGTTTACATGCAATATTGGCCAGGCAACTGAATGAAATTTTACAAAAGGGCCAAATTGATGAATGGTTGACAACTGGAAAAACATACTTGATTCAGAAAGATCCAACTAAAGGAACAACACCTGAAAACTACAGACCAATAACATGCTTACCAACAACCTTCAAATTACTCACAGGCATTATTGCAGATAACATGATGGATTATTTGGAAACAAACAACATCTTGCCAGTAGAGCAAAAAGGCAACAAAAGAAGGAGCAGGGGCACAAAAGATCAGCTTCTAATTGATAAAATGATATTAGAAAATTGTAAGAACAGAAAAACGAACTTGAATATGGTCTGGATTGATTACAAAAAGGCATTTGACTCACTGCCACATAGTTGGATCATAAAATGCTTAGAAACAACTGGCATTAGCAAAAATATTGCATCCTTTACTGAAAAGGCAATGAAACAATGGAGAACTGAGTTGGCAGTAGGGAATGAGAGCTACGGAATGGTTAATATCAAGCGAGGAATTTTCCAGGGTGATTCACTTTCACCTCTTCTCTTCATCATCGCAATGATCCCACTATCAGTAATCTTAAAAAAAAATGAAATTAGGCTACCAAACAGCCAAAAAAGCTGAAAAAATTTCGCATTTACTATATATGGATGATTTGAAACTCTATGGAAAGTCAGAAATAGAAATCCAATCATTGACAAATACAGTCCGAGTATTCAGCACCGATATTTCAATGCAGTTTGGCATGGAAAAATGCGCCACTGTATCCATAAAAAGGGGCAAAATCACTGCATATGAGGGAATTGAAATGCCCAATGGCCAACTAATTAAATGCAAAGAAAATGAAGCCTACAAATACTTAGGCATTCTGCAGTTGGATAACATCAAGCATGGAGAAGTAAAAACTATTGTCAGGCGAGAGTACACCAACAGAGTTAGGAAAATTTTGAAATCTAAATTGAATGGTGGAAATACAATCAAGGCCATAAATACCTGGGCAATACCAGTTATAAGATACACAGCTGGCATAGTTAACTGGACACAAGCTGATTTGGACCTTTTGGACCGAAAAACAGAAAGCAAATCACTTATCCAAGTACCTCTCACAAACAAACCACGACCGATGAACGATGAACCACGAACGAACGACGAACGTTGACTTCTGCAACCAGGGCGTGGCACCATCAGTCCTTTTATCTCCAGAAGACCACACGAACGAGCCCCCGCTGCATTGTTATTCCTGTATCCGGACTCAACTCACAGCAAACTTCTGCTGAGTCACAACACTATCCCCCACCGCAGGGCCCTTTCCCCGGGTTCCGATGATCTGGATGCGGTTGGAATGGCTTCTCCACAAGATGGCCTGCACTCATTTCCTGTGGTGCCTTTTTCATGAGTCCCAAACCTCTGCAGGAATAGTCCCCTTGAGCCAGAACTCCCTATGTATCTAGTGGCCACCATGTCTCCTTCCGCCCTTCACAGTGTTGACACCCTGTCCAGGGTCCTCCACCCTCTGCAAGGCCGGCCCACCAGCCCCCCTACTGTCGGAGGTTGACGGCAGCTCTAACAGCTTTGGCCAAGCCCTAACACCCTGTCCAGGGTCCTCCACCCTCTCCATGGCCGATCCACCAGC
Organism: Thamnophis sirtalis; assembly: GCF_051295495.1. Classification (NCBI taxonomy): domain Eukaryota; kingdom Metazoa; phylum Chordata; class Lepidosauria; order Squamata; family Natricidae; genus Thamnophis; species Thamnophis sirtalis. The sequence continues at coordinate 84,789,601 of NW_028261384.1, read as the reverse complement.
CCCTGTATTGTTGGAGTCTGGCGGCCGCTCCAACAGCTCCGGCCAAGCCCTAACGCCCTGTCCAGGGTCCTCCACCTCCTCCAAGGCCAACCCACATAACCCCTCGCCATCAGAGTCCGGCAGCAGCTCCACCGACTCCTGCCGAGCCACCACACAGTCCCCTCCCGCAGGGCCCGTCCCCCGGTTCCGACGATCGGGGTGCGGCCCAGAAGGGTTGGTGACGGCCTCCATGGAACACAGTCCAAGACACTGGTACCCCGCCAGGAACCTAGAAACAAAGTCCAGTGCTGTAGGGACCAGAGTCGACAAAGGCTGGAATCTTGGCGGAGCTCTCCTTGCAGACCTGGCTCATTGGCACTGGGCACATGACTCCATGCACCTCCACATGTCAATTCTCAGATGGGGCCACCAAAATTGACGGGAGGCCAGGCGCAACGTCCGGAAAAAAAAAACCAATGTCTCGATGCAGAAGCGCAATGAACCTGCAAGAGCACCCGTCGACGGATGTGCCCTGCGAGAACATAGAACCACCCCCGATACTTCAAAAGATCCCCTTCCAAAGTCCATGGGGACGCCGGCCCTACTTCCGCCTTTCGTCGCTCCACCCAGTTGTCACCCGGCTGCGCATCCCGTATCAGAGACTGCACGCTCACGGGATGACAAACGGCAGCGCAGGATGCAACGGGAACAGTCCAAGGTGGAAGCGAGTTTGCAGGGTCAGAGTTCTCTACTTTACTAGGCAGGGCATCCGCCCTGGGATTCCACACACCCCGAACGCACGCTACCTTGTGCAAACGGGGTATCACGGCCGCAGAAACGTGCTGGTTGTCCGACGTGATTGTGCGTTGCTGAGGGACGGCTGCAACCCGCGCAACCCTTCTGTTCTTCTTGGGGCAACTCCCTGCCAGGTGTCCAAGATCCCCACAGTAGAAGCACAATCCCTCAGCACGTCATCTGTCCATCTTAGTACATGACACTCTAGGTCTGACAGCACCCAACTCCATGGGCTCCTCCCAGTCCACTGCAGTCCCTTGCTGAACTGGCATGCTGGTGGTCTCCTGGAATGCACGGCGAGGCCTTTGCCTCTGCAGCCGGGCATCTATCCAGAGGCACAGGTGGACCAACACATCGAACATCGGTGGCCTGTCCACCCTCGCCAGTTCATCCTGCAAGGCCTCAGACAATCCATCCTGGAACGTGTCCATTAGAGCTGGTTCATTCCATGTGGAATCCTGGCTATGCAGCCTGAATTCACTAACATAGTCCTGCAATGAACCACTCCCCTGCTGCAATGACTTCAGACTTCTACCTGATGTTTCCCCCTTGATAGGATCTTCAAACATCCATTTAAAGTACTGACAAAAGCTCTGGAAGTCATCCAACAAAGGGCTCGGCTGAGTTAACAAGGGGGTAGCCCAACGGGCAGCTGTGCCTGAGAGCAAACTGATAATGAATCCCACCTTCGTCCGGTCAGTGGGAAAGTCCTCCGCTCTCAAACTCAGGAACAGCTGGCATCGTCCCAGAAATGCGTCAAACATGGCCAGATTCCCATCCTATTTATCTGGCATGGCTACTGGGCACTTCCTCCTTGGCTGGGGGTGGGGTGGGTTGCAGCTCTCCGTAGCTGTGCAATTTGATCCGCCAACACTGCTATTTGTTGAGCCATTTGCCTATTTTCAGCAATTAATTGCTCCATAATTAATCAAATGGAGGCTTGTTTTGGCAGAAGTCAATCTGTTCTGACCCCCCCCCTTCTTTGCTCATTAACAGACGACAGTCAGACAGACTTAAAAGGAAATAACTTTATCAGTCCTGGCTTCCGCTGGCTGCGAGCCCAAAATAAACATAAATAAAGTCTCTGGCAAGAAGATAACAGAATGCAAAAACAAAGATCTCTTATGGCAAAACCAGGTGTACAGAAAGAAAGCCAATCACTTCTCCAAGTGTCTCTTTGAATCAGGGTTACAGAAAGCAAATCACTTATCCAAGTGCCTCTCACAAACAAACCACGACTGATGAACAATGAACCACGAACGAACGACGAACGTTGACTTCTGCAACCAGGGCGTGGCACCATCAGTCCTTTTATCTCCAGAAGACCACACTAACGAGCCCCAGCTGCATTTTTATTCCTGCATCCCGACTCAACTCACAGCAAACTTCTGCTGAGTCACAACAGGGACCCAAGTTCAGATAGGGAAGAAAATGAAATGAAAATGTATGTGAGCACCTGTCTAACCTAGACAAGATCCAATTCCCAGGACTGGATGGATTACACCCCAGGGACCTGAAGGAACTGGCAGACGAGATCTCCAAACAACTGAACTATATCTTTCAGAGATCCTGGAGTACCAGGGAACTACCATAGGATTGCTGATGTGGTTCCCATCTTCAGAAAGGGAGAAAACAGATCAAAAGCCCAAAGCCAACATGGATTTGTCAAAAACAGATCATGCCAGACTAACCTTATTGCATTCTTAGATAAAGTGACAAAACTAGTGGACCATAGGAATGCCGTCAATATAGTTTACTTGGACTTCAGCAAGTCCTGATAAGGTAGACCATAACCTACTACTAGATAAAGTAGAAGAATGTGGGTTAGACAGCATCACACCAGATGGCTTTGTAACTGGTTGACCAACCGCACTCAACGTGTAGTCCTCGATGGAACTGCCTCTTCATGGAGGAAAGTATGCAGTGAAGCCCCCAAGACTCTGTGTTGGGCTCAATACTCTTTGACATCTTCATTAGTGATTTGGATGAGGGTGTTAGGTATGTAAGCTTAACAGTTGGGTTAACAATATATATGTCATGATAGTAGTGCTGTTTCTTTAAGTACTGCTTCAAATGTGGTTGGATGCTATTATCTCAAGCGGTCATAAGAAGGAGCCAGAATGACTGTTAGCTCTCTGTTTGTTAAATGCTGATCGGTGGGGGACTCATCAAATTTGCAGATGACCCCAAGCTGGCAGGAATAGCCAACACTCCAGAATACAGGCTAAAGATACAGAAGGATCTTGATACACTTGAACATTGGGCACTGTCTAAGAAAATGAAATTTATTGAAGTAAGGTTCTACATTTAGGCAACAAAAACGAAATGCACAGGTACAGTATACCTTGCTCCACAGTAGTAACAGTGAAAGGGATCTTGGAGTCCTAGTGGACAACCATTTAAATATGAGCCAGGAGTGTGCAGCAGCTGCAGAAAGACCAACACAGTTTTAGGCTGCATAAACAGAGGAATAGAATCAAGCTCACGTGAAGTGTTAATACCACTTTATAAGGCCTTGGTAAGGCCACACTTGGAATTCTGCATTCAGTTTTCTCACCATGATGTAGAAAAGATGTGGAGACTCTAGAAAGAGTGCAGAGAAGAGCAACAAAGGGGATTAAGGGACTGGAGACTAAAGCCTATGAAGAACGGTTGCAGTAACTGGGTATGTCTAGTTTACTGAAAGGAAGGACTAGGGGAGACGTGATAGCAGTGTTCCAATATCTCAGGGGTTGCCACAAAGAAGAGGCAGCCCAACTATCCTCCAAGACACTTGAGTGCAGAACAAGAAGCAATGGGTGGAAATTAATCAAGGAGAGAAGCAACTTAGAACCGAGGAGAAATTTCCTGACAGTTAGAACAATTAATCAATGGAACAACTTGCCTCCAGAAGTTGTGAATGCCCCAACACTGGGAGTCTTTAAGATGTTGGATAGCCATTTGTCTGAAATGGTATAGGATTTCCTGCCTAGGCAGGGGGTTGGGCTAGAAGACCTCCAAGGTCCCTTCTAACTCTGCTATTGTATTGTATAGTATTGTATTGTATTGTATTTTGCTCTTTGCCTAGCCGCCCCCACCCTTGGAAGGGCCTTCAGGGGTAATCTCTAACCCAGTTGGAGACTCTTCTGTCCCTCCAGTGGAGCTGCAGCCTTTAGCAGCGAGGACTTGATTTCTGCTTGTCCTCCCAGCTGCAGGGGGCTGCCATCTTGGGCCACCTGGGGCCTCTCCTCCCCCTTCTTCCCAAATGGCTCTGCGGGGCAAATACCCTAGCCCTACCCTCAAGACTTAGCAACAAAAAACCCCCCACAGCTTGTGCTACTAAGAGCTGCCGGCCTCCTGCTGTTAACTGTGGCCTCCTGCTGAGAGCCTTCTTGCTCCCCCCTCTCTTACTTAAAGGGGAGTGTTCTTAAAGGAGTAGCCTTTGGAATTCTCCTGCCCAAGGAACAAAATAGGGCTTGCATAAATTGTGATAGCAAGGTTGCTGAATCCTCCCCTGGACAGGGGGGAACCTTGCTGTCTGAAGAGAAAACTGGTAATCTTTCCTCAGTTTCCAGGCACGTGGGGAGGGGTTCTTCCTGTTACAGGCCTTGTGGCAGCTGCCTCTGCCTTTCCTACTTGGAGGTAGGCGGGGGTAATTGATCCACCGCCTGCCTCTTTAATCCCCCTTGATGGAGATATGCCTCCTTTTGGCCTTTGCCTGCCCCCCCCGCCCTTGGCTAATGCCTCTGTGATGGTCTCCAACCTTTTTAAGGACTCCTCAGAGCGTCTGGTGGTGGTTGTTGCTGCAGGGCTGAGAGCTTGGCTCCTGCCGGCCTCCTCTGAGCTGCTGGGGGCCGCCATCTTGGACCACGTGGTTTCAAGATGGCCTCCGGCTCCAAATTCAAAAAGCTCCTCTTTGCTGGAGCACATGGAGATGGCTTGTGTCTTTGCAGGTTGCCATGTGGCTGCCACTGCCGCTGGAGGCTACCTCTCTCGTCTCCCCCTGCCTCCCGCAGCTCTTTTCTGAGCCTCTCTGGCTCTCACCTTGTTCTCTGGTGATCATTGCCAGCACAGGCCCTCCAGGGCATTTTAACAAGCCGCGGTTCGTGGCTCAACCCCTGAGGGGAGCGGGGGAGCACTCCAGCAGCTTACATCCCTCTGCGACTGGGCTTGCCTCCAGGCGGCTTGTGCCCTCTCCTCCTGCTGCCCGGCCAAGGTCCTCACTGAGTGTCTTCGGATTCACTCGTGGCCAGGGCAGCATGCCGCCCCAGGGGGGCTGGCGGCAGTTCCGATTCTGTAGAAGGAGGCTGTGCGTGGTGCAGGGAGGAAAGATTTGATGGGTCCAAATGAATTCTCTTTAAATCCTAGTAAATTGCTGGAGATCCAGAATGTGCAACTTCTCACGTTTGGATGAGTCAGAAAAACTGGGGAATACCTAGTGCCAGGGGCCGTTGCCCAAAGAGCTTATCTGACTCAATCCAATCATGAGAGGATAACCCATTCAAGATAATCCTCCCCCCTCACTATGGAGAATGGACTGTTCTGTAACAGCTTAGTTGTCAGATGTTAAGCAAGAGCTTGCTTAATTTGAATGCCTTAGCCCAATATCATCATAATATAAAAATTTAGCAACAATTATACTCTAAACCCATTTCTTGAAGATACTCTACTAAACCATATGTTTTAAATCATGTTTTATTAACTTGAACTTAGAATCTAGTTTATTATTGATTTATACTTTGATAAGAGGCTCTCACCAATTCATAGTAAACTCAAGATAAGACAAAGGCAAGTTTCAGAATTTTTGTTCCCCTCCAGGCAGTCTTGTAATTTTCCTTGGCAACTTTTACCCATCTATCTTGTCTGCTGAATATCAGACAGATGGAAGAGTCGGAAGTCTCATCTATTAGCCCCACAAAACCTGACAAAATGCCCATTGGATTATATCAGGAAAAAAATCACGTAGGCTCTTACTCTTATAAATGCAAATTCATAATAAACCCACTTTGGAATTATTAAAGTACAGTGAACACGCAAATCATATATTTTATAAAAAACAAGTTTACATAACATTAACAAAATCTTCATAAACAAATGATCAAATGTACTCCTATAAATATAGATGGGGAAAGTATTATTGCTGCTAGGAATGGGAGAAACTATATGCATCAGGGTAAAAAATATTTTTAAAAAGTAGCCAGGAATTATGTAAACAAGTGATGATTATTTCTTAATGTGCAATGCTGTGTATGGATTATTACAAAAATATCAATTAAAGTAAACCTTATTTATTATTGTTTGAATAGAGATATGTTGTCGAAGTATAATTTTTACCTACTGTTTAGAAAACTTTTGCCAAATTTACTATTTTTTAAAAAAGGTATTTATTACAGTATCCATTTTGTCCCTTTAAAATAGTGTGTCAAAATTCAAAAGCAGAAATTAAGTTGAAAAATCTGGCCAGAGACAATGGTCCATCATCATCTTGTGCAGGAAATATTTGACTCTACTATTGTTTGGTAAATCCGTTTTCTTTATAGACCAGTTATCATCATTACACAAGAGACTGCAGACTTTTGCAATTCTTCCAATCTATAAAAAGCTCCTTTCCTCAGCAAAAAAAAGGTACATTTTTACCCTTTAAAAGCAACAACAGTTCTACCAATCCAGTTTTCTTAAAACCATATAATTTTATCTGAAATCTCTGTTTTAACTCTGGTGAGCCTCATTCTGTTCTTCTTTTCTTTCACATTTCAGTTACTTTACCTTTGTGCTATATGCCACTCTTCCCAGATGCTGAGGAGCATCTGTAAGAACTTTATATAAACATACATGTCACTTTTGCTTGATAACAGACAGTGGAATCATACAGAGAAATGGTGTTTGCACATTACTATAAGCAATCTAAAAGGGCTTTTACTCTAGAACAGTAATTGCTTTTACAGAAATGAATATGCAAATAATTTACACCAATTTGGTCTCCTGGAGGAAAAAAAAAGAGACACTTCTAAGTAACCAAGTCTTGGTAAAACTCATAAGAGTGCATTTGTTAGGACTACTTATCTAGATTGTTTTTACCTCATCAGGGGATTTCTCCATTTTTCTGGAACTTGCTGTTTTTTGCCACTCAGATTCAAAAGCATAATGTTGAAGGAAAAAATTATGAGTGGTTGATAAAAAATCAGATGAAGCGGGAGCAGAGGTCGAATGTCTATGATGCTCCCAATAAGTTTCACCAGGCAACAGTTTGTTGAAAGTTTCCGGCTCCTCAGTGGTGATTCTGATGTTTCCTCTAATTATTAAGTGTCCGGGAAAGTTTTCTTTTTTTGATTCCTTAGACTCAAATTCCTTCTCCAAAAGTTTCTCTGAGATTTGTTCATTCTGTTCATTCACTTTACCAGGGTTTTCCTTATCACCATCATCCACTAC